>NW_019957672.1:37677-108830 GCF_002910315.2 Salvelinus sp. IW2-2015 | reverse complement strand
ACAACAACTACAGCTCCTAATACAACAACTACAGCTCCCACTACAACAACTACAGCTCCTACTATAACAACTACAGCTCCTAATACAACAACTACAGCTCCCACTACAACAACTACTGCTCCTACTATAACAACTACAGCTTCTACTACAACAACTACTGCTCCTACTATAACAACCACAGATCCTACTACAACAACTACTGCTCCTACTATAACAACCACAGATCCTACTACAACAACTACGGCTCTTACTATAACTTTTACTATAACAACGTATTTCGTCAACAACTCAAACTATAACAACTATTGCTCCTACTACTACAACAACGATTGTGCAACTACAATAACTACTACATCTACAGCTCTTGTAATTCAACAGTCAATTTTCACAGCGGTTTTTGAACCTGATTATCATGATCCATTACAGCAAATATAACAAAGTACTTCATATAAATATAGACATTTTCTTCTCGTTCTACAGACATGCATACAACATTGTGTAAGGTAACATAAAGTCAAAAATGTTTAATTACCCACAATCCTCTAACATCACATGACAAGTTATTGTGACAACCTTTCTGAAAATTTAATATTTTTAAAACCTTTTCGATGTCAAGTCCCTAAATAGGGGACTAGTAGCATTTCTGGACCCGTCCCGAACGCCACTTTGTGAGCACAGTGCTCTGTGAACAATGATATGACATGCAAACTTTGTTCTGCTCACCGATTGGACAAAGTACAGTCAGTTGTGTGAAATAAGTTTGAGTCTATCTCTTGTGATGCAACTAAGTTGCAGAACATTTTTGGGGACGTGTGACACAGAGAAACACCGATGCAACATTGTTGCAAGCATCATACATTTAGTCCAGATTGCTTCAAGTGATATCGGCTTTATGCTCAGTGAAACAGCTGAGTCTCCCCATTCAGTTGTTGCTGCCTGCGAGAAGGTGAGATGGAGAGTTTGCAATCGGATACCTCATTTGCATAAGAGGTGACATGTCACATTTTCTGGCCTATCCAGACAAAGGATCGATTTCCTCTGGCTATTAGCATCGGAGTCCCTCTTGCGATCAGGCATATGAAAGGGTGGAACCTTGTAAGGGCTGTTGTCCTCCTCCTCCTCAGATGAGGAGAGGAGAGAAGGATCATCAGACCAAAATGCAGCATTAGGGAAATAAGCCATCCTTTATTTAACACGACGATGGCAACACGAAAAAACCAAAACACTTTCAAAAATACAAAACAAGAAAACGACGTAGACGAAACCTGAACATGAATCAAACTAACTAAACGTAGAACTCACGGACAGGAACAGACTACATCAAAACGAACGAACAGCCAAACAGTCCCGTATGATACATACATCGACGACACAGGAGACAATCACCCACAAACAAACAGTGAGAACACCCTACCTAAATATGACTCTTAATTAGAGGAAAACGCAAAACACCTGCCTCTAATTAAGAGCCATACCAGGCAACCCAAAACCAACATAGAAACAGATAACATAGACTGCCCACCCAAAACACACGCCCTGACCATAAACACATACAAAAACAACATAAAACAGGTCAGGACCGTTACAAACCTAGAGAATGCAACAATATCGAGCTCAGATTTACAGTTCCCAACATGAAAAAGTTTCATTTCGTAGAATTTAAACAAGACCACTTTCTCTTTGTCACACAGGCATTAAAATGTTGTGCTTAAAGTCAAGGTTGTAACGAGTCGGCATATATTTGAATCGTGACTCTGTGTCGCTCAGAGGACGCAGGACAGAATATTTTCTTTCATCAGTAGTATGAAATGGTGTCACGCCCTGGCCTTAGTATTCTTTGTTTTATTAATTATTTTTGTTAGGTCAGGGTGTGACATGGGGAATGTATGTGTTTGTTTGTAGTGTCTAGGGTGGTTGTAAGGTTTAGGGGGTTTATTAGAGTAGTTGGGTTTATGTTTAGTATAGTAGTCTAGCTGTGTCTATGGTTGAGTGTAGGTATCTAGGAAAGTCTATGGTTGCCTGAATTGGGTCTCAATTAGAGACAGCTGGTTATTGTTGTCTCTGATTGGGAGCCATATTTAAGGCAACCATAGGCTTTAGCTGTTTGTGGGGAATTGTCTATGTTGAACGTTTGTAGCCTGTGTGTGTGCACTACGTTTATAGCTTCACGGTCGGTCGTTTGTTTTGTTCGTTGTATAGTGGTCGTTTCATGTTTTTTCTCTCTGCTGAATAAAAGAAGATGGCTTATTTTCCACATGCTGCGTTTTGGTCCGTCTCTCCTCCACACGATCGTGACAAATGGTGCCAATGTTGCACTGTCACTAAGTGCTGAGATTTTCCTGGTCAGTCTGTATGTCCAGGGTTAGTCAAGGCCCAAAGTGTATATATGTCAACAATAAAAATCTGTATACATTTCCTGCGGAAAGTATTCAGACCCCTTGATTTTTTCCACATTTTGTTACATTACAGCCTTATTCTAAAATGTATTCAATTGTTTTTTTTCCCTCATCAATCTACACACAATACCCCATAATGACAAAGCAAAAACAGGTTTTAAGAAATGTTTGCTAATTTATACAGGTAAAAAAACATGGAAATATAACATTTACATAAGTATGCAGACCCTTTACTCAGTATTTTGTTGAAGCACCTTTGGCAGTGATTACAGCCTCTAGTCTTCTTTCCGTACGCCTGCTGTCGTCACTTCCTCTTGAACTTGCAGACGTGTTGCTGTGTATTTTGTGGCCAACCTTACTTTGCTACCTGACAACTTTACGGTTTTTACTTTTTAGTTACCGTTTATATTTTTCGTTTTTCCCTCAACTTTTTTTTTTTTATTCAACTTTTTCACTCTGGACGCTTTATCTGGACATGGTTCGTCAGCACCTTCAACAGCAGAAGCTAAGTAGTAACATTAACATGATGCCTTCGAATTGCAGTCGCTGTACTCATAATATACAGGAGAACGATCGCCTTATGGCGAGGATAGCTGTGCTGCAAGCCCAGCTTCAGATGCAATCTTTAGGGAAGGGTAATTTCAGTGTAGGAAAGGATGAAACCGCGTCTGTGCCACCAGTAAGTACAGATAGTAGTATAAATCCCCCCCCCCCTGCACAGTCCCCGCAGCCGGACAACTTTCTCATGGCTTCTGGAGGGAAATGCTGTAGGAATGCTCAACCGGTGTCGCTCATTCAGCCGACAAACTTTCAACCGGTTTTCCCCATTAAGCAGCGAGTCTGAGTCTGAGGCCGAGTCTTCTCTTGTCTCTACTCCTCCCGTTACAGGGTCTGAGACGCCGAAGCTTCCCACCATTAGCTCTGACAAATTGAAAACCCTAGTCATTGGCGACTCCATTACCCGCAGTATTAGACTTAAAACGAATCACCCAGCGATCATACACTGTTTACCAGGGGGCAGGGCTACCGGCGTTAAGGCTAATCTGAAGATGGTGCTGGCTAAAGCTAAAACTGGGGAGTATAGAGATATTGTTATCCACTTCGGCACCAACGATGTTAGGATGAAACAGTCAGAGGTCACCAAGCGCAACATAGCTTCAGCGTGTAAATCAGCTAGAAAGATGTGTCGGCATCGAGTAATTGTCTCTGGCCCCCTCCCAGTTAGGGGGAGTGATGAGCTCTACAGCAGAGTCTCACAACTCAATCGCTGGTTGAAAACTGTTTTCTGCCCCTCCCAAAAGATAGAATTTGTAGATAATTGGCCCTCTTTCTGGGACTCACCCACAAACAGGACCAAGCCTGGCCTGCTGAGGAGTGACGGACTCCATCCTAGCTGGAGGGGTGCTCTCTCCTTTATCTCCAACATAGACAGGGCTCTAACTCCTCTTGCTCCACAATGAAATAGGGTGCAGGCCAGGCAGCAGGCTGTTAGCCAGCCTGCAGCTTAGTGGAGTCTGCCACTAGCATAGTCAGTGTAGTCAGCTCAGCTATCCCATTGAAACTGTGTCTGTGCTCGACCTAGGTTGGGCAAAACTAAACATGGCGGTGTTCGCCTTAGCAATCTCATCTAGATAAAGACCTCCTCCATTCCTGCCATTATTGAAAGAGATCGTGATCCTCACATCTCAAAATAGGGCTACTTAATGTTAGATCCTCACTTCAAAGGCAGTTATAGTCAATGAACTAATCACTGATCATAATCTTGATGTGATTGGCCTGACTGAAACATGGCTTAAGCCTGATGAATTTACTGTGTTAAATGAGGCCTCACTCTGGTTACACTAGTGACCATATCCCGTGCATCCGCAAAGGCGGAGGTGTTGCTACATTTACGATAGCAATATTTCAATTTACCAACAAAAAAAATGACGTTTTCGTCTTTTGAGCTTCTAGTCATGAATCTGCAGACCTACTCAATCACTTTTTATAGCTAACTGTTTACAGGCCTCCTGGGCCATATACAGCGTTCCTCACTGAGTTCCCTGAATTCCTATCGGACTTGTAGTCATAGCAGATTAATTTAATTTCTGGCGATTTTATATATTCACATGGAAAAGTCACAGACCACTCGTGCAGTATCGAAGAGCCCTCACTGCTGCTCGATCCATCTTTTTCAACTTAATTGAGGAAAATAAGACAATCCAAATGTATTTTTTGATACTGTGCAAAGCTAACTAAAAGCAGCATTCCCAAGTGAGGATGGCTTTCACTTTAGCAGTAATAAATTCATGAACTTCTTTGAGGAAAAGATATGATCATTTAGAAAGCAAATTACGGACTCCTCTTTAAATCTGCGTATTCCTAAAAAGCTCAGCAGTCCTGAGACTGCACAACTCTGCAGGACTAGGATCAAGAGGAACACTTAAAGTGTTTTAGTACTTGATCTCTTGACACAATGATGAAATAATCTATGGCCTCTAAACCTTCAAGCTGCATACTGGACCCTATTCCAACTAAACTACTTAAAGAGCTACTTCATGTGCTTGGCCCTCCTATGTTGAACATATAAAACGGCTCTCTATCCACGGATGTGTACAAACTCACTAAAAGTGGCAGTAATAAAGCCTCTGTTGAAAAAGCCAACCTTGACCAGAAATATAAGAAGATCGGCCTATATTGAATCTTTCCATTCCTCTCAAAAAGTTTAGAAAAGCTGTTGCACAGCAACTCACTGCCTTCCTGAAGCAACAATGTATACCGAAATGCTTCAGTCTGGTTTGACCCATCATAGCATTTGAGATCGGCACTTGTGAAGGTAGTAAATTACTTTTAATGGCGTCAGACCGAGGCTTTGCATCTGTCCTCGTGCTACTAGACCTTAGTGGCTTTGATACATCGATCACCACAGTCTTTGGGAGAGATTGGAAACCAAATTGGTCTACACGGACAAGTTCTGGCTGGTTTAGATCTTATTGTCGGAAAGATATCAGTTTGTCTCTGTGAATGGTTTTGTCTCTTGCAAATCACTGTAACATTTCGGTGATCCTCAAGGTTCCGTTTTAGGACACTATTGTTTCCACTATATATTTTACCTCTTGGGGATGTCATTCGAAACATAATGTTAACTTCACTGCTTATGCGAATGACACACTGCTGTAAATTTCAATGAAACATGGTGAAGTCCCAAATTGCCTCGCTAGAAGCCTGTGTTTCAGACATAAGGAAGTGGATGGCTGCAAACTTTTCTACTTTTAAACTCGGACAAAACAGAGATGCTTGTTCTAGGTCCCAAGAAGCAAGAGAATCTTCTGTTGAATCTGACAATATCTTGATGGTTGTAAAGTCGTCTCAAATAAACTGTGAAGGACCTCGGCGTTACTCTGGACCCTGATCTCTCTTTTGACGAACATATAAGACTGTTTTCAAGGACAGCTTTTTTCCATCTACGTAACATTGCAAAAAATCAGAAACTTTCTGTCCAAAAATGATGCAGAAAAATTAATCCATGCTTTTGTTACTTCTAGGTTAGACTACTGCAATGCTCTACTTTCGGCTACCCGGATAAAGCACTAAATAAACTTCAGTTAGTGCTAAATACGGCTGCTAGAATCCTGACTAGACCAAAAATTGATCATATTACTCCAGTGCTAGCCTCCCTACACTGGCTTCCTGTTAAGGCAAGGGCTGATTTCAAGGTTTTACTGTTAACCTACAAAGCGTTACATGGGCTTGCTCTAACTATCTTTCCGAGTTGGTCCTCGCGTAATACTACACGTACGCTACGGTCACAAGACGCAGGCCTCCTAATTGTCCTGAATTTCTAAGCAAACAGCTGGAGGGGGGCTTTCTCCTATAGATTCTCAATTTTTTATGGAATGGTCTGCTACCATGTGAGAGACGCAGACTCGGTCTCAACTTTTAGTTTTACTGAAGACTTATCTCTTCAGTAGGTCATATGATTGAGTGTGTCTGGCCAGGAGTGTGAAGGTGAACGGAAAGGCTCTGGAGCAACGAACCACCCTTGCTGTCTCTGCCTGGCTGGTTCCCTCTCTCACTGGGATTCTCTGCTCTAACCCTATTACAAGGGGCTGAGTCACTGGCTTACTGGTCTTTCTTTCATGCGTCCTAGGAGGGGTGCGTCACTTGAGTGGGTTGAGTTATCTGACGTGATTTCCTGTTTTGGTTGGCGCCCCCTTGGTTTGTTGCTGTGGTGGAGATCTTTGTGGGCTTTACTCGACCTCTACTCACTGGACCTTATGATACCCGATTAAGCATGCTCTCCTTAATGTAAATATGCTTGTCATTGCTGTTCTGGTTAATGTTTATTGGCTTATTTCACTGTAGAGATTCTAGCCCTGTTCACTATACCATATCCAACCTCTCGTTCCACACCACATATGCGATGACATCACCTGGTTTCAATGATGTTTCTAGAGACAATATCTCTCTATCATCATACTCAATACCTAGGTCTACCTCCACTGATTACATCCTACCATACTTTGTCTGTAATTATTCTTTAAACTATTTTATCGCCCAGAAACCTCCTCTTACTCTCTGCTCTAGTAGCTCTAGGCGACCAATTTCATAGTTTTAGCGTACCTTATCCTACTCTCCTCTGTCCTCTGGTGATGTAGAGTAACCAGGCCCTGTAGCCCCCAGTTCCTATTCCCCAGGCGTTATCATTTGTGACTTCTGTAACAGTAAAGCCTTAGTTCATGCATGTTATAGAAGCCTCCTCCAAAGTAGTTTTTTTCACTGCTTTAGCACACTCGCCAACCATGTTTGCTAGCCGTGTCTGAATCCTGGCTTGAAGCCACCAAAAATCGAATTTACATCCCAATATACAAATTTTCGCCAAAATAGAACGTGCAAAGGGGGTGGAGTTAGCCTGCGCAGAGTTCTGTCTACTTCCAGGTTGTGCTCAAACATTTCGACTTCTACTTTTAAAAATCACTCTCTAGAAAAAGTCTCTCACTGTTGCGCTCTATAAGACACCCTCGCCCCCAGCTGTGCCTGGACACATACTGTAAATGATTGCCCCCCATTATCTTCAGAGTTGTGCTGTAGGGACCAAACTGAACATGCTAACACCCGCCATCCTAAAATCTAAGCTATGCCCTCAATCTCACACAAATTATCATGGAACCTACAGGTAACCCAATTCCGTAAACTCGGGTACCCTCATAGATATCATCCTAACAAACTTGCCCTCCAAATACACTCTGTGTTTTTCAACAAGATCTCAGCGATCATGCCTCTTGCCTGTATCCGTAATGGTCAGGGTCAAACGACCTCCACTCATCACTGTCAAAGCTCCTGAAACATTCAGACGAGCAGGCTTTCTAATCGACTGGCGGGGGTATCCTGGAAGGTTCGATTCTCATCCGTCAGTAGAGGATGCCTGGTCATTTTTTAAAAAATGCTTCCTCACCATCTTGAATAAGCATGCCCATTCAAGAAATTTAACCAGGAACAGATATAGCCCTTGTTCTCTCCTGACCTGACTGCTTAACCAACAGAAAAACATATGGCGTTCTGCATTAGCATGAACAGCCCCCGTGATATGCAACTTTTACAGGGAAGCCAGAACCAATATACACAGGCAGTTAGAACAGCCAAGGCTAGCTTTTTCAAGCAGAAATTTGCTTCCTGCAACACAAATTAAAAAAGTTCTGGGACACGTAAAGTCATGGAGATAAGAACACTTCCTCAGCTTCCAACGCTCTGAAGATAGGAAACACTGTCACCACCGACAAATCCACTATAATTGAGAATTCTCAATATGCATTTTTCCACGGCTGGCCATGCTTCATCTGGCTGCCCCTACCAAGGGCAACAGCACTGCCTCCCTCTGCTACTCGCCAAGCTTCCCCCATTTCTCTTTCTCCCAAATACAGTCAGCTGATGTCCTAAATGAGCTGCAAATCTGGACCTTACAATCAGCCGGGCTAGATAATCTGGACCCTTTCTTTCTAAATATCTGCTGAAATTGTTGCCACCCCTATTACTAGCCTCTTCAACCTCTCTTTCGTGTCGTCGAGATCCCCAAAGATTGGAAGCAGCTGCGGTTATCCCTCTTCAAAGGGGGGGACACCTGACCTATGCTACAGACCTATATCTATCCTACCTGCCTTTCTAAGGTCTTCGAAAGCCAGAGTCAACAAACAGATTACCGACCATTTGAATCCCACCACACTTCTCCGCTATGCAATCTGGTTTCAGAGCTGGTCATGGGTGCACCTCAGCCACGCTCAAGGTCATAAACGACTCGTAACCGCCATCGATAGGAAACAATACTGTGCAGCGTATTCATTGACCTGGCCAAGGCTTTTGACTCTGTCAATCACCCCATCCTCATTGGCAGACCGACAGCCTTGGTTTCTCTAATGATTGCCTCGCCTGGTTCACCAACTATTTCTCTGATCGAGTTCAGTGTGTCAAATCGGAGGGTCTGTTGTCGGGCCTCTGGCAGTCTTATGGGGGTGCCACAGGGTTCAATTCTTGGACCGACTCTCTTCTCTGTATACATCAATGATGTCGCTCTTGCTGCTGGTGATTCTCTGATCCACCTCTACGCAGACGACACTATTCTGTATACTTCTGGCCCTTCTTTTGACACTGTGTTAACAACTCTCCAGGCGAGCTTCAATGCCATACAACTCTCTTCCGTGGCCTCCAACTGCTCTTAAATAACAAGTAAAACCAAATGCATGCTCTTCAACCGATCGCTGCTGCCCCTGCCGCCTGTCCACATCACTACTTTGGACGGTTCTGACTTAGAATATGTGGACAACTACAATACCTAGGTGTCTGGTTAGACTGTAAACTCTCTTCCAGACACACATAAACATCTCCAATCCAAAGTCAAATCTAGAATTGGCTTCCTATTCCGAACAAAGCTTCTTTACTCATGCTGCCAAACATACCCTTGTAAAACTGACCATCTACCAACCTCGACTTCGGTGATATCATTTACAAAATAGCCTCCAAAACCTACTCAATTTGGATGCAGTCTATCACAGTGCCATCCGTTTTGTCACCAAAGCCCCATATACTACCCACCACTGCGACCTGTACACTCTCGTTGGCTGGCCCTCGCTTCATACTCGTCGCCAAACCCACTGGTTCCAGGTATATACAAGACCCTGCTAGGTAAAGTCCCCTTATCTCTGCTCGCTGGTCACCATAGCAGCACTATCTGTAGCACGCGCTCCAGCAGGTATATCTCTCTAGTCACCCCCAAAACCAATTCTTCCTTTGGACGCCTCTCCTTCCAGTTCTCTGTGCCAATGACTGGAACGAACTACAAAAATCTTGAATTGAAAACACCTATTCCCCTCACTAGCTTTAAGCACCAGCTGTCAGAGCAGCTCATAGATTACTGCACCTGTACTTACCCCATCTACAATTTAGCCCAAACAACTACCTCTTTACCTACTGTATTTATTTATTATTTATTTTGCTCCTTTGCCCCCCATTATTTTCTGTCTCTACTTTGCACTTTCTTCGCTGCAAACCAACCATTCCAGTGTTTTTTTTTTGTTTTATTTTACTTGCTGTGTTGTATTCACTTCACCTCCATGGCCTTTTATATTTTTATTTATTTACATATTTTTGTTTGCCTTCACCTCCCTTATCTCACCTCACTTGCTCAATTGTATATAGACTTATTTTTTTTTTCACTGTATTATTGACTATATTTTGTTTTACTCCATGTGTACTATGTGTTGTTTGTATGTGTCGAACTGCTTTGCTTTATCTTGGCCAGGTCGCAATTGTAAATGAGAACGTGTTCTCAATTTGCCTACCTGGTTAAATAAGGGTTAAATAAAAAATAAAAAAAATTGTCTCAGGATTGTAAGTTGGTGGTTGAAGATATCCTCTGTGGTGCGGGGGCTGTGCTTTGGCAAAGTGGGTGGGGTTATATCCTTCCTGTTTGGCCCTGTCCGGGGGTATCATCGGATGAGGCCACAGTGTCTCCTGACCCCTCCTGTATTTATGTGCAGTAGTTTATGTGTCGGGGGTAGGGTCAGTTTGTTATATCTGGAGTACTTCTGTCTTATCCGGTGTCCTGTGTGAATTTAAGTATGCTCTCTCTAATTCTCTCTTTCTTTCTCTCTCTCGGAGGACCTGAGCCCTAGGACCATGCTCACAGGACTACCTGGCATGATGACTACTTGCTGTCCTAGTCCACCTGGTCGCGTTGCTGCTCCAGTTTCAACTGTTCTGCCTGCGGCTATGGAACCCTGACCTGTTCACCGGACGTGCTACCTGTCCCAGACATGCTGTTTTCAACTCTCTAGAGACCGCAGGAGCGGTAGAGATACTCTTAATGATCGGCTATGAAAAGCTAACTGACATTTACTCCTGAGGTGCTGACTTGCTGCACCCTCGACAACTACTGTGATTATTATTATTTGACCATGCATGGGTCATTTTTGAACATCTTGGCCATGTTCTGTTATAATCGCCACCCGGCACAGCGAGAAGAGGACTGGCCACCCCTCATAACCTGGTTCCTCTCTAGGTTTCTTCCTAGGTTTTGGCCTTTCTAGGGAGTTTTTCCTAGCCACCGTGCTTCTACACCTGCATTGCTTGCTGTTTGGGGTTTTAGGCTGGGTTTCTGTACAGCACTTTGAGATATCAGCTGATGTACGAAGGGCTATATAAATAAATTTGATTTGATTGTTAAGTTGGGTTCCGTAGTAGCATTAGCTGCCATTGTGAAGTTTTGGGCCTGGGCTCCCATCACCATGCTACCATCACCTCCTCTGTTCCTCTGGTGATGTAGAGATTAACCCAGGCCCTGTAGCCCCCAGTTCCACTTCTCTTCCCCAGGCGTTATCATTTGTTGACTTCTGTAACAGTAAAAAGCCTTAGTTTCATGCATGTTATCAGAAGCCTCCTCCCAAAGTTAGTTTTATTCACTGCTTTAGCACACTCCGCCAACCCTGATTTGCTAGCCGTGTCTGAATCCTGGCTTCGGAAGGCCACCAAAAATTCGGAAATTTACATCCCCAAATACAACAATTTCCGCCAACATAGAACTGCCAAAGGGGGTGGAGTTAGCCTGCAGAGTTCTGTCATGCTTTCCAGGTTTGTGCTCAGACAGTTCGAGCTTCTACTTTTAAAAATCCACCTTTCCAGAAATAAGTCTCTCACTGTTGCCGTTTCTTATAGACACCCCTCAGCCCCCAGCTGTGCCCTGGACACCATACTGTATATGAATAAATTGCCCCCCATTTACCTTCAGAGTTTGTACTGTTAGGTGACCAAAACTGGGACATGCTTAACACCCCGGCCATCCTACAATCTAAGCTAAATGCCCTCAATCTCACACAAATTATCATGGAACCTACCAGGTATAACCCTAAATCTGTAAACGCGGGCACCCTCACAGATATCATCCTGACCAAACTTCCCTCTAAATACACCTCGACTGTCTTCAACCAGGATCTCAGCAATCACTGCCTCATTGCCTGAGTCCGTAATGGGTCTGCGGTCAAACGACCACCCATCATCACTGTCAAACACTCCCTAAAACACTTCAGCAAGCAGGCCTTTCTAATCGACCTGGGCCGGGTATCCTGGAAGGATATTTACCTCATTCCGTCAGTAGAGCTTGCCTTATTATTCTTTAAACGTTCTTTCTTCACCATCTTAATTAAACATGCACCATTAAAAAAAATATTTGAACTAAGAACAGATATAGCCCATGGTTCACTCCAGACCTGACTGCTGTTGACCAGCACAAAATATCCTGTGGCATACTGCATTAGCATCGAATAGCCCCTGTGATATGCAACTTTTCAGGGAAGTTAGGGACCAATATACACAGGCAGTTAAGAAATCAAAGGCTAGCTTTTTCAAACAGAATATTTGCATCCTGTTGCACAAACTCCAAAAAGCTCTGGGACACTGGAAAGTCTCTGGTGAATAAGAGCACCTCCTCCCAGCTGCCCACTGCACTGAAGCTAGGAAACACTGTCACCACCGATAAATCTACGATAATTGAACATTCCAATAAGCATTTTTCTATGGCTGGCCATGCTTTCCACCTGGCTAACCCTACCCAGGTCAACAGCTCTGCACACCCCACTGCAACTTGCCCAAGCCTCCTCCATTTCTCCTTCACCCAAATCCAGATAGCTGATGTTCTGAAAGAGCTGAAAAATCTGGACGCCGACATATCAGCCGGGCTAGACAATCTGGAACCTCTATTTCTAAAATTACCCGCCGCAATTGTTGCAACCCCTATTACTAGCCTGTTCAACCTCTCTTTCGTATCGTCTGAGATCCGCAAAGATTGGAATGCTGCCGCCGTCATCCCCCTCTTCAAAGGGGGAGACTAGACCCAAACTGCTACAGACCTATATCTATCCTACCCTGCCTTTCTAAAGTCTTCGAAAGCCAAGTTAACAAAAGATTCACCGACCATTCGAATCCCGTACCTTCTCCGCTATGCAATCTGGTTTCCGAGCTGGTCATGGGTGCACCTCAGCCACGCTCAAGGTCCTAAACGATACCATAACCGCATCAAAAAGACAATACTGTGCAGCCTTCATCGACCTGGCCAAGGCTTTCGACTCTGTCAATCACCAAATTCTTATTGCAGACTCAACAGCTTGGTTTCTCAAATGACTGCCTCGCCTGGTTCACAACTATTCTTAGATCGAGTTCAGTGGGTCAAATCGGAGGGCTGTTGTCCGGACCTCTGGCAGTCTCTATGGGGGTGCCCAGGGTTCATTTATCGGGCCGACTCTTTTCTCTGTATACATCTATAATGTCGCTCTGCTGCTGGTGATGCTCTGATCCACCTCTATGAATGAACACCATTCTGTATACTTCGGCCCTTCTTTGGACACTGTGTTAACAACCCTCCGACAAGCTTCAATGCCATACAAACTCTCTTCTGTGGCCTTCAACTACTCTTAAATGCAAGTAAAAAATGATGCTCTTCAACGATCGTGCTCGCACCGGTCTAGCATCACTACTCTGGACGGTTCTGACTTAGAATATGTGGACAACTACAAATCCTAGGAGTCTGGTTAGACTGTAAACTTCCTTCCAGACTCACATTAACATTCCAATCCAAATTAAAATCTAGAATCGTTTTCCTATTTCGCAACAAAGCATCCTCACTCATGTCCACCAAACATACCCTGTAAACCATCCTACCGATCCTCGACTTCGCAATGTCATTTACAAAATAGCCTCCAACACTCTACTCAACAATTGGATACAGTCTGTCAACGGTGCCCTCCGTTTTTCACCAAAGCCCCATATACTACCACCACTGCGACCTGTATGCTCTCGTTGACTAGCCTCGCTTCTTACTCGTCGCCCAAACCCACTGGCTCCAGGTTCATCTACAAGTCTCTGCTAGTAAACCCCGCCTTATCTCAGCTCACTGGTCACAATACGCAGTACCCACCCGTAGCACGCGCTCCAGCAGGTATATCTCACTGGTCACCCCCAAAGCCAATTCTTCCTTTGGCCGCCACTCCTTCCAGTTCTCTGCTGCCAATGACTGGAACGAACTGCAAAAATCCCTGAAGCTGGAGACTCTTACCTCCCTTACTAGCTTTAAGCACCAGCTGTCAGAGCAGCTCACAGATCACTGCACCTGTACATAGCTCATCTGTAAATAGCCCATCCAATCTACCTCATCCCCATACTGCATTTATTTATTTATTTTGCTCCTTTGCACCCCAGTATCTCTACATGCACATTCGTCTTCTGCATATCCTACCATTCCAGTGTTTAATTGCCATATTGTAATTTTTTTGCCATCATGGCCTATTTATTGCCTTAACTCTCTTATCCTACCTCATTTGCACACACTGTAAATAGATGCTTCTACTGTATTATTGATTGTATGTTTGTTTATTCCATGTGTAACTCTGTGTTGTTGTATATGTCGAACTGCTTTGCTTTATCTTGGCCAGGTCGCAGTTGCAAATGAGAACTTGTTCTCAACTAGCCTACCTGGTTAAATAAAGGTGAAATAAAAGAAGGCTGTTAAGCCAAATCATATATCCTGATGTAGTAAAAAAAATAATAACAATATATACAAATTAAGTATGCTTTGTGATATCTTACTTGAAAAGGTATAAAAATAAGCTTTTCTGTTAATATTTTTATGAATGGAGATAGAAATAAATTTGAAAATCTGCTTCATGACTTTGTAGATTAGTAGAGGAGGATCCATGGTTGGAGAAAGATAGTACTTGATTTATAGTAGATGCAGGATTTCAGATTTCATGATGAAAACTTTACATTAAATGATAGCCATTTAGCAGACTTTGTTATACAGAACAACTTGATTTAAGTGCCTAGCCTAATTGAGGACACGTCAACAGTTTCTTCATCTTGTCGGATCAGGGATTCAAACCAGCAACCTTTTAGTTACTGGTTCAACGCTCTTAACCGCTTGGCTACCTAGTTGAGCCGTGTCAGATGTTGTGTGTATATTACAGTATGTTAAATGTTGTCGGTTTTTAGTGTCAATAGATTCAATAAAAATATGCCCATGAAAGATAATAAAACATGATTGTATTGCAAATAAAAGTTCATTTTTATTTTTATTGTGTAATGCAAATATTTAATTTAAAAGGGTAGTCAGGAAGAACAGTTCACCATCCAGTGGCTTCATCATAGTACACACACACACACACGCTAATTGGTCTTTTGATCAGCTCTGAAAAAGAACTGATGTTTTTGTTCAAAAGACCAATTATTGGAAAAAGTATAAGAACTTGTCTGCCTGTCTAAATGCAGCCTTTGTGGCTTAATCTACGTCCCACTGGGAAAACCCTGGTTTAATCAATGTGTCCATGTTATTTCAATGAAATTACTTTGAACCGATGTGGAATGCAGTAGATGTTGAATTGACGTCTGTCCCAAGTGTGGGTATGTGTGTGGACTCTCTCATCACTACACAAATATTTACACACAGTCACACTCTCACTCACACACATCCACTAAGAAACACAGACAAACCTAAGTCTTCCTTCATAACAGGACATCAGTGAATACAGAATTATAAAACAACTTCCTCTGTCACAAATAAATTAGTTACATGTAGGGGATGACATGGGGGTATACAGTACAAATATGGAGAATCTGTTTTTACACCCAGGTCTTAAAGGGACAGTTCATCTTCATCATCTCCAGCAACACTCCAACATCAACATATATTAAAATGGCGGCCTTCTATGTTATGTAGTCAACAAGAGAAGAAGTTAAGTGTTGATGTTGGGAGTGTTGCTGGAGATGATGAATGTGAAGCTGAATTTATACTTTTTTCCCCTTTAAACGGTATTGTCTATCAACACAATATGTTAGTACTTGGCCTTGTATCACTGGGTCCATTCTGTTGGTTAATGTCTTACTACCCTCAACTAGGTGTTTTATTGAGTATATGGAAAAACATGATTGCATTTATAAGCATATAACTTCAGATCTGACATGGTCCTTTGTTCTGGTATCAGATTGAGTCCAGAATTGCACCCTATTCCCTACATAGTGAAAGTACAGTAGGGAATAGGGTGTCATTTAGGGACGCAGCCTGGCCAAGGTGAGTAAAGGTAAGGAGGCAGGATTCCTGAGTGCATGGTGCTTCACCTTCAGACCTGCATTACAGCATCATCAAACCTACTACACCTAGCAGGATCAGAAGAGCTATGGAGGAGAGACAGAGAGAGAGAGGGGAAATGATATAGTCTTTCATATTGGTTGTCTACTCTAGGTAATATGGGATTATATTAGTTACTACGGTAACACTTTATAATAACTTCCATGAATTACAACGTTATGAATAGTCATTCACATTTATAAATGCGTAATAAATAATTATACATTATTTATTCATCAATTGCTTTTAATGCTTATAAGTGAATAATGAAATACTTCTTTATAAATAGTCTATTAATACTTAATCATGTTATGAGTTATTATTATAAAGTGTTAGTGGTGCTTCTTATGTGGTTATTACCTTGAGACAGGGTGTGCTGCAGGCCGAAGGCGTGGCTGGAGTTGGTGTTGCTGTTCAAAGAGTTGATCACAGTAGTTTGGGAGTTGGACAGGTCCACAGCTTTATTACTGATCATGACAAAATTTGGATCACCCAGTATTCCTGAGGGAGGAGAACAAGGAGAGAGAGAGTTAGAGAAAGAGAGTTGAAGACGGACCCCTATATGCTGAGCTGAGGTCAGTTTAGCATTTCCTCCAGTAATTGTTAAAGTGAGGATTGGGGTAGGGGGAGCTGATCCTAGATCTGTACCTAAGGGAAACTTCACCAGGAGCGTGTATGGATGAGTGTCTCACCGTTCATAAAAGTCCCGTTGAAGATGGAGAGGTAGAAGCTGGTGTCGATGCTCCGGGTGGCCGTAGCATTGGGGACAGTAGCAGAGAAGGTGCACTGGATGATCTGACCTTTGACTGAGCCCTTCACAGAGTCCACAGGCAGCTACCCAACACAACGGTTTTACCACAATGAACATTAGTCAAATGTCAGTAAGCCTACAGTGTAGTATTAGTCAGGTACCCTGTTACTCTCCCAGACACTGTCCAGAATGGCACCCAAGTGTATATGCAGGGAGTAAGAGTCAGAACCGAGGTCATATCCAACATCTATGACCACCAAGAATATATGGAATTCATATGGAATACTCATACTTTTGTTCTCAATATCTTGTCTAACTCCTAAAACTCACTGATTGAATATAGTTAACTTCCTGAATTTGCCTGGAATCAAACCACGCCCTGAAAATTATTCCAGAAAGTTACAAATGAAACACTGTGTTCTGATTGGTCCAACTCACTGCGTTGTTGATGGTCAGATTTCTTTTGTTGAGGAGAGCGGTGAAGAACATCACGTTGCTGTTGTTGTTGGCGCACACATAGATGGTGGCGTTACCATCCTGTAGAGGAGAGAGAGGATGAATCCAAATAAATAATAATTTAAAAAGTATTAATTTTAGCCATTTCTTCCCAATGTCAATGTCAATAACCCAACACCAACTCCCTTGTTTTGTAAAAAGTATAGTGATTCTGAAGGCAGTTTTCCATACCGGTGTGGAGTTTGTGGACAAGCCTACAGCGATGTAGCCGCTGGACACTCCTCGTAGCTGGAAGGAGAAAGTCTGTCCCGAGGTCTGCTGGGTGGAGACGAAGAAACAGGAACCAGGCAGGGCCGGATTACACTCTGACGGCTCAGCAGCACAGAGCTGAGTCTTTCCACAGTCTGTCCTTGAGATGTTCACCTGTGTATGAAGAGTTCATCATTAGTTGCTGTCATGGTTGTCATTTCTTTGGAAATAGTGTAGCATATGAGTGCAAATGAAACTCCCAAACAGGCACTTTGCTAAATCTGCTTTCAGTTTCCATGGCAGTGTGTGAGATTTATCGTTGAGATCCTTCAAATTCACTTTAAATAAAGTTTGATGGGAGAGAGAGAGAGAGATACGTTTAGAGGGGAAGTAGTGATAATTAGTTGAAAGGAAAAACTGAGAGATTGAGAAGAAATGTGTGCTTCCTTTTTCTAGACTCTGGGAGACGGAGTGAGACATATAGGCAACTCACCGTGAGAGCTGTGACGGTGGTGTTGACAACAGGTACCACAGCCGTCGGAGACATTGTTGTGTTGGGTGCCATGGTACCATTGATTGTGATGTTTACGCCCGGGGAATGTGGTGTGCTAAGGTTCGTTGTTATGTTGAGTCCTGTAGTAGTAGCATTAGCTGCCATTGTGACGTTCGGGGCCATTGTGGAGTTCTGGGTCTTGGCTCCCATCACCATGTACGCCATTACCATGACAACTGCGAACATCATTCTGCTGCTATTGTCCATTCCTGATAGAGTAACGGAGATCCAGATGGTTAGGATAAACTCCTACTACTACTACTAATAATAATGTATTTGTTAAAAATCAATACAATTAAATATTTACAAATGTAATCATCAACAGTCAGATGCATTGCACTATCATGCTTATACTTTATATACATGCTTGCACATGTTGTCGATGATACAAGCTTATTTCAAAAGCTTTGAGTTGTATCAATGGGAATATAAAACTATCGTACCAGCGTGAATAAATACACTAACATACCAGTGAATAAACATAGGCCTAATATTATTGTGGTAATTGGTCATTCTTTCATGGTGGTGTACTAGACAGCAAAACATTGCATAGTGAATTGGTAACACTGTTGAATTAAAATAGACCAGAATTGTTTTTTTTACAATATTAATTAGCAGTGGTGTAAAGTACTTAAATACAACTAGTTTAAAGTACTAATTAAGTTGTTTTGCGGGGAATCTGTACTTTACTATTTATATTTTTCACAACTTTTACTTCACTAGCCTAAATTACAAAATAAATTCATGTTATTTTTACTCCATACATTTTCCCTGACACCCAAAAGTACTCGTTAAATTTTGAATGCTTAGCAGGACATGAAAATGATCCAATTCACGCACTTATCAAGAGAACATTCCTTGTCGTCCCTACTGCCTCTGATCTGGCCGACTCACAAAACACAAATGCTTCGTATGTAAATTATGTCTGAGTGTTGGCTATCCACAAATACATTTAAAAAACAAGACAATTTTCCCATCTGGTTTGCTTAAAATAAGGAATTTGAAATGATTTTTGTTTTACTTTTGACATCTAAGTATATTTTAATAAATACATACTTAAGTATATTTCAAACCAAATACTTTTAGACTTTTACTGTGACTTTTCTATTAAGGTATCTATACTTTTAGTCAAATATGTCCATTGGGTACTTTTTCCACCACTGTTAATTAGTAGATCCCTTAATTTAATTAAATCATCAGACAAAAACCAACGTCCGTATTCCAAAAAGTGTATAATGTATGATCTGATAGTGTAGGCTAACCATTAATCAAGCCAATAGCTGAAAATAATAAACAACCACTATGTCATTGTTGAAAATGCCATCATGCAGTGAAACGTTAAAAAAACAACGTTAAAAACAAACACATCGAGTTTTTTTTATATGGTCATCATCAGATAAAAGAGATGGAAAAGTTACCTGTAATTTCGTGACTTGAAGGTTTCTTGAAGGAAAATAGCGTCGTGGTTCTCCTTGAACAAGTTGTCCTTAGCGTGACTGTAAGGTGAGCTCGAGGAGATGCTCTCAACAAGTGTCTTTGTGTCGATGTCACAGCTGAGCTCTCTCTCGCTATTTAAAGCAACACTCGCGAGGGGAGGGACAACATATGGAGAAACCTGCCTCTCTCCTCCGTTTTGGGGGGGTTCACAATAGCATGCAGGTACGTGTGACACCATAGGCTTCGCGGGGGAGGGGTAAACTGGCGACGACACTCAATGGAAAGAATGATGTTTTTAAGCCTACTCCTGACTTCCGACAATAGATTGTGTCCAGTCACTGCTGCCTTTTCCCAAAGACCCATCTTCCTGGCTCCAATTTCTTCCATTCACTTATATCTGTATTAAATATGCTGGCGACTACAGGCAAGAGTATTTGCAAAGAAAGGGAACTAAATATAATTTAGGACTAAATATAATCCACATTCAAAGCCAAACGACATTTAATAATTAAATGTTTTATTTATTCTGTGATTCATCCCGGGGCCATAACATGGTGTCATTCACACCTGTCCAACTCAAGTAACACATTAATCTTGCTTTGCTTGTTTGATCTAGCTGAGTTGAGCCTCACACAGTGGATGAGGGCAGGCAGTCTTTTGAATTCAATCTTGATTGTGTCAAGTTGCCCAAAGGGTTAGATACTAGTTTTGGTGAATAAAAAAAAACATACTAGCTATAGTTAAAATGGAAAAATGTTTCTGGAGGTGACAGAAGTTTAAGATATGGATGTCCTATTTTCATTAACAAGCCAGATAAAGAAAGTGCAATATTATGAACCCAGTAGTGTGTGTATTATGAAATGCTAAATATTTGTAAAATGTATTTTGTATGATGTGAGAGATGTGTGAGATGTATGACTGATAAAGTGAGATGGTATGACGGTGTTTGATGGTATGACTCATAAAGTCTGATGGTATGAGAGAGCTGTGAAGTAATGGTTATGAATTAAGCAGATAGGAATGGGGAGAGGAAATAAGGTCAAATAGGAATTGAACTACTGCGTAATAACAGTCCATACAACAAGAACCCAAGGCCTAGTTCAAATACATTCCTGAGAGGGTTGGGTTTGTTCAATCAATGTGGTGGAACACACATACCCCTCTCCTCTCTTCTTCCCCTTCTCTGCTCTCCTCTACACTCCTCCTCTCCTTATCTTCTCACTTACACAATTACATACAGATCGACGATGGAAGACGAGAAGGAATAAATCATTCAGGGCTGCAATAAACTTGGACACCGTGGAACGTTGGCAGATTTCTATGACTCACACACACGCACACACCTCAAGTCTCCTGATCTTGAATTGTAAGGGGGAAACAAACATGCACGCACACAGAAACACACACACCTTGGTTTTAAGTCACAGGAGTGAGACTGCTGACGGTTAAAGATGCCACACCTGATTTTATCTGCAGGTATCTGGATCCTGTCTGGCTGGTTTAGGTACTCTGTCACTACTTTACTACTTAATAGGAAGACAACTAACACCAAACTCACTTGCTGTTCTTACATGACATAAACCACACCCAATGTTACCTTTCCCAAGGCCCTAACAACTTTCTATTGATACTGAAGACCTAAACTTTGACGAGACATGGCTAAAACACTGCTGCCTCTGCTTTTGCCTCTGTCTCAGAAAACAAATTCTCCATCCTTGTAGAAGGAAAGCTTTCAACTAAAGAGGTGTCTGGTGACATTTTACAATAAGACGAGATACTGTCAGCATAGCAGCAGATTATGTCAACAACCATTTACATGTTTGTATTTTTATTTCACCTTTATTTAACCAGGTAGGCAAGTTGAGAACAAGTTCTCATTTACAATTGCGACCTGGCCAAGATAAAGCAAAGCAGTTCGACACATACAACAACACAGAGTTACACATGGAGTAAAACAAACAGTAGAAAAATAAGTCTATATACAATGTGAGCAAATGAGGTGAGATAAGGGAGGTAAAGGCAAAAAAAAGGCCATGGTGGCGAAGTAAATACAATATAGCAAGTAAAACACTGGAATGGTAGATTTGCAGTGGAAGAATGTGCAAAGTAGAGATAGAAATAATGGGATGCAAAGGAGCAAAATAAATAAATAAATAAATACAGTAGGGGGAGAGGTAGTTGTTTGGGCTAAATTATAGATGGGCTATGTACAGGTGCAGTAATCTGTGAGCTGCTCTGACAGCTGGTGCTTAAAGCTAGTGAGAGAGATAAGTGTTTCCAGTTTCAGAGATTTTTGTAGTTCATTCCAGTCATTGGCAGCAGAGAACTGGAAGGAGAGGTGGCCAAAGGAAGAATTGGTTTTGGGGTGACCAGAGAGATATACCTGCTAGAGTGCGTGCTACAGGTGGGTGCTGCTATGGTGACCAGCGAGCTGAGATAAGGGGGGACTTTACCTAGCAGGGTCTTGTAGATGACCTGGAGCCAGTGGGTTTGGCGACGAGTATGAATAGAGGGCCAGCCAACGAGAGCGTACAGGTCGCAGTGGTGGGTAGTATATGGGGCTTTGGTGACAAAACGGATGGCACTGTGATAGACTGCATCCAATTTATTGAGTAGGGTTTTGGAGGCTATTTTGTAAATGACATCGCCGAATTCGAGGATCGGTAGGATGGTCAGTTTTACAAAGGTATGTTTGGCAGCATGAGTGAAGGATGCTTTGTTGCGAAATAGGAAGCTAATTCTAGATTTAACTTTGGATTGGAGATGTTTGATGTGAGTCTGGAAGGAGAGTTTACAGTCTAACCAGACACCTAGGTATTTGTAGTTGTCCACATATTCTAAGTCAGAACCGTCCAGAGTAGTGATGTTGGACTGGCGGGCAGGTGCAGGCAGCGATCGGTTGAAGAGCATGCATTTAGTTTTACTTGTATTTAAGAGCAATTGGAGGCCACGGAAGGAGAGTTGTATGGCATTGAAGCTCGTTTGGAGGGTTGTTAACACAGTGTCCAAAGAAGGGCCAGAAGTATACAGTATACAGTATATAAGGGGAAAGCCCTCATGCTCATCATATTGAGAACTATCACGGATCGCCTATAGACTGTGTCCCAAATGGCACCCTATCCCATTACAGTGAGAGAAATTATGATGATAAAAAGATTGTGGGGGCTGTTTTCTTAAACTTCAGTGCGGCAAGTCGGTTAGGGCATCTACTTTGTGCATGGCGCAAGTCATTTTTACAACAATTGTTTACAGACAGATTATTTCACTTATAATTCACTGTATCACTATTCCAGTGGGTCAGAAGTTTACATACACTAAGTTGACTGTGCCTTTAAACAGCTTGGAAAATTCCAGAAAATGATGTCATGGCTTTAGAAGCTTCTGATAGGCTAATTGACATAATTTGAGTCAATTGGAGGTGTACCTGTGGATATATTTCAAGCCGACCTTCAAACTCAGTGCCTCTTTGCTTGACATCATGGAAAATCTAAAGAAATCAGTCAAGACCTCAGAAAAAAAATTGTAGACCTCCACAAGTCTGGTTTATCCTTGGGAGCAATTTCCAAACGCCTGAAGGTACCACACTCATCTGTACAAACAATAGTACGCAAGTATAAACACCATGGGACCACGCAGCTGTCATACCGCTCAGGAAGGACACGCGTTCTGTTTCCTAGAGATGAACGCACTTTGGTGCGAAAAGTGCAAATCAATCCCAGAACAACAGCAAAGGACCTTGTGAAGATGCTGGAGGAAACAGGTACAAAAAGTATCTATATCCACAGTAAAACGAGTCCTACATCAACATAACCTGAAAGGCCGCTCAGCAAGGAAGAAGCCACTGCTCTAAAACCGCCGTAAACAAGCCAGACTACGGTTTGCAATTGCACAAGGGGACAAAGATCGTAGTTTTTGGAGAAGTGTCCTCTGGTCTGATGAAACAAAAATATAACTGTTTGGCCATAATGACCATTGTAATATTTGGAGGAAAAAGGGGGAGGCTTGCAAGCCGAAGAACACCATCCCAACCGTGAAGCACCGGGGTGGCAGCATCATGTTGTGGGGGTGCTTTGCTGCAGGAGGGACTGGTGCACTTCACAAAATAGATGGCATCATGAGGAAAGGAAAATGATGTTGAAATATTGAAGCAACATCTCAAGACATCAGTCAGGAAGTTAAAGCTTGTTCGCAAATGGGTCTTCCAAATGGACAATGACCCCAAGCACACTTCCAAGGTATTGGGGTGGCCATCACAAAGCCCTGAACTCAATCCTATAGAAAATGTGTGGGCAGAACTGTTTTTTTTCTTCTATTGTGTTAATGACTGTATGTTTGTTTATTCCATGTGTAACTGTGTTGTTGTTTGTGTCACACTGCTTTGCTTTATCTTGGCCAAGTCGCAGTTGTAAATGAGAACTTGTTCTCCACTGGCCTACCTGGTTAAATAAAGGTGAAATAAATAAATAAATAGGTATGCTGACAGGCAGGATAGAGCTTTGACATTTCTTGGTGTGTTCATATAGTTTCTGTACAGGTCTGAATAGTTTCTGGTAGCAATGTGCCAACAGGTGCACACACACACACACACACAATGCCATGGACAGGTGCAGTCTTAAGGACCTTCCTTGGTCCTTAGAGCTGATATAAAGGCCAAGTTCAATTTAAACAACAAACTGTATGTGATTCCAATAAATGTAATTCTTGATCATCCAGCTTGGGTGGACCCAAAACTATTACAAGATTATTGTAAAAAACTATCAAATAAACCAGTGTATGTTATAAGTTGGATATACTTTAGCCTGGTTCTTAACCAACTGCTGGATCACAAGTACATTTCGTAAGAGTTGGTCAAGGCACAAACAGATCCGGCCACCAGGATAAGGTGGATAGTAGTTGAGACAGAAGGGTTGGGTGTATAGATCTTCTGATGCCCCACAAAAATGCAGTCCCACCTGTTCAGCAACATGACAGGGGCCTTAACACTGAATCAAGTTTCACCACAAGAATTAAAGGTGATCTAGTCCTCTCTCTCTCGCTCCCCCTCCCTCTCTCTCCCCTTCTCTTTTCATTTGAATGTTACTTTTCTGACAAAAGTCCCACAGGCCTAAGTACACAGACACATAAACACACACACACACAACGTCAGCTTGTACATGTAAATGTCAAACTAAAATAATACATATTGACTCTCTCTCTTCAGAAAACATCAGTTTCATGGAAGAGGAGTGTGCATTCCATTTGTTTAAACAGAATGGCAGCCTGAGGTGGTTTAACTCTGTCTAGCTGTTTGGAATGGGTGTAATTTTGATCCAAAATACCATTTATTTTTCTCCAATCACTTTGGTGCTATTTTCACAAGTATGTGGTAAATGTTCAAAACTCTAAGTACAAAACTCTAAAATGGAATCTCTTGTCATGCTCTTATGTTCAGAACCTTTGACTGTGCATTCATTGGGGTTTCACACATCTTTCACCCCTGGGTCATTCATTCAAAATCAATGTTTTCTGTGAAAACACCATGAGAACATTTCATTTAGTCACCAATACATCAGCTCACCAGTTGTCATTTTAACTAAACATTAAATCCAAAGGATACAAGATACAATTGTCTAAACAGTTCGTTTTGAAGTGCTGAATAGAACAAAAAGTAGATGGTAAATATCATTCACCCTCTGAATGGCACACATACACAATCCATGCCTCACTTGTCTCAAGGCTTAAAATCCTTCTTTAACCTGTCTCCTCCCCTTATTTACACTGATTCAAGTGACATCAATAATCGATCATAGCTTTCACCTGGATTCACCTGGTCAGTCTATGTCATGGAAAGAGCAGGTGTTCTTAAGGTTTTGTACACTCAGCGTATATTCCAGAATGTAAATCTATGTGGATGTCATCGTCAATTTGCAACATTTCATTCTAATGTTTTCAAGCATCACTCTCAATAAGGAAGCAGCACCACCAGTTAGTTACAGTATCAACCCTATTCACCAAGTCCTGTCTCTGTCTCACCTGAACAGTACTCCATCTTACATATTTGCTCATCTATCACTCCAGAGTAAATTCTTCTTACTGCTCTATGATAACTATTACAAAGGCATATTTGTCATTCCATCGTCTCTTCCTCTAACTGTCAGTTTATTTTTTTTGTCCAACAGGCCTCTGATGGTTTCTCGTATAAGCGATACAACGATTAGCCTCTGACATGTCAACGACAAATGGTAACTACACATTAGATTCTGTTGACAGTGAGCTTGTTGACGAGTTGACAGTTTGTGTTTGTTTGCGTCATTCTGATCATTCATGTACCACCACTTCATTCCTATATCAGTCTGTCTGTCTGCCTGCCTGCCTGTCTGTCTTCCTGTCTGACTTCTACTTGTAATTATGTGTATTCCTGAGATCTACTCGTGAGTTCTTAACTTCTTATGGCTGCAGGGGCAGTATTGAGTAGCGTGGATGAAAGGTGCCCAGAGTAAACGGCCTGCTCCTCAGTCCCAGTTACTAATATATGCATATTATTATTAGTATTGGATAGAAAACACTCTAAAGTTTCTAAAACTGTTTGAATTATGTCTGTGAGATTAACAGAACTCATATGGCAGGCAAAAACCTGAGAAGTTCCACTTCCTGTTTGGTTTTTTTCTGGGGGTGCCATATTTTCAACCAAGCTCTCATTGAAAATACAGAGAGATATGGATGGGTTTTCACTTCCTACAGCTTCCACTAGATGTCAACAGTCAATAGAACTAAGTCTGATGACTCTAATGTGAAGGGGGGTCGAAGGAGACTGAAATTAGTAATCACTGCCATGAGGTGACCATGCATTCAACACGCGCGTTCACGTGAGAGGCAGCTCCGTTCCATCTCTCAATTGAAGTCGATGTAATTCTCCGGTTGGAACGTTATTCAAGATGTATGCTAACAACATTCTAAAGATTGATTCAGTACATCGTTTGACATGTTTCTACTGACTGTAACGGAACGTTTGGACATATCGTCACGTTATAGTGGTCGCGCTTTGAGACTTTGGTTAGGGTGTTTAGTAAACAATTCAAAAGTAGCTAATTTGACATAAATAACGGACATTAACGAACAAATCAAGCATTTATTGTGTACTTGGGATTCCTAGGAGTGCATTCTGATGAATTCATCAAAGGTAAGGAAACATTTATCATGTATTTTCTGGTTTCTGTTGAGTCCAACATGGCGGCTAATTTGGCTAATCATCTGAGCTCCGTCTCAGATTATTGCATGGTTTATTTTTTTGAAATCTGACACAGCGGTGGCATTAAGGAGAGGTATATCTATAATTCCATGTGTATAACTTATATTATCATCTATATTTATGATGAGTATTTCTGTTGAAACGATGTGGCTATGCAAAGTCACTTGATGTTTTTGCAACTAGTGAATCTAACGCCTCAATGTAAACTTAGATTTTTTAATATAAATATGAACTTAATCAAACAAAACATGCATGTATTGTGTAACATGAAGTCCTATGAGTATCATCTGATGAAAATAATTGAAGGTTAGTGATTCATTTTATCTCTATTCTGGTTTTTGTGAAAGCTATCTTTAGCTGGAAAAAATGGCTGTGGTTATTGTGGTTTTGTGGTGACCTAACATAATTTGTAATTTGTAATAATTCGTTTGTAGTGCTTTCGCTGAAAAGCCTATTTGAAATCGGACACTTTGGTGGGATTAACAACAAGATTACCTTTAAAATGATATAAGACACATGAATGTCTGAGGAATTTTAATTATGAGATTTCTGTTTTTTGAATTTGGCGCCCTGTACTTCGACTGGCTGTTGTCATATCGATCCCGTTAACGGGACTGCAGCCATAAAAGGTTTAAGTATGGCTGTGCACCAGTGCTGTAGTGGAGGGTATACGCAGGTATACACCGTGTATACCCACTTATTTTTCAGTGGCTTTGCTGTATACCCACTTCTTCATCCCCACGATGCGTATGAAAGTAGTGGAGTGGAGGTTTACACCATATATATTAATGAGGCTGATGGAACGGATCAGAATGTTTAGCTTAAAAAATTGAACAACTATTATTTATTTACAAAATAATAATAAAGTGCCTTCCCCGCCACTGTTTGAATAAAAAGCTAAAGGATGGGGCTGGAGAAATGTAACCACTCTCAAATTCATTGACAGAGCTATGTATCTAAGGACTGACCATCCATGATATCACAATCATAGTTCTAGCCATGTTTTGAATCTATTTATTGTTTCTTTGCATTTACATTTACATTGTTTCATATCATTGGAGTAAAACACGCTTATATTTTGGGTTCTGATGTGGTATGGCAGTTGAACTAAGCTCATGAAGCATTTATAAGCTCTATTCGTCAAGAATAAATGGGTAATTATATATTTAAATGTCCAAAAATGGATGTAGCAACTGCTGATTGCACCTTTAATGTCAATCCCTTTATTGTTGCCTTTTTTATCTGTCTTTGCCATGACCTGTGTACTGGGTTTACTGTATGTATAGGCTATGCAAATGTATGTATGTATCAAAACGATTGGAAACACCTTTCAATGTTTTATGAGATTGGAGAACACCCATTGGGAGGAATCTTAGACCATTCCTCCATACAGAATCTTTCCAGATCCTTGATATCCTTCATATTCGCTTATGGACTGTCCTTTCAATTCAAAATATAGTTTCAAGTCCGAAGACTGAGATGGCCATTGCAAAATGTAGATTCTGTGGTCAATTAACAATTTCTTTGTGGGTTTAGATGTGTGCTTGGGGTTATAATCTTGCTGTAAGATCCACTTGCGGCAAGGTTACGGCCTCCTGGCAGAGGCAACCAGTGTTTTGTCTAAAATGTCCTGGTACTGGGTAAAGTTCATGATGCCGTTGACCTTAACAAGTGCCCCAGGACCAGCGGAAGCAAAATAGCCCCATAACATCACAGATCCACCACCATATTTTACAGTAGGTATGTGGTTCTTTTCTGCTTTATATCCTTATTTCAACACCAAACCTACCACTAGTGGGCATGGCCAAAGTGCTCTATTTTCATGTCATCCATCAAATGTAAACACCTGAAGTTTGGTAAACGACATTAGTACTTGGATTGGAACCGGTGCTATGGTCAGATGACAAGAACATAGAGCTCTGTGTGGCTAGTTTATTGTTCACATGCTTTTATTCAGCCTCAACAAATAAAGGTCATATGAAAGGGATAGGAGATACAGTATTGTCATTGGCTCTGATGATGTATATTACATATTTGTTTCAGAAAGGTGTAAGATATATAATGAACAAAAATATAAACACAATATGCAATAACTTAAAAGGTTTTACTGAGATACAGTTAATATAAGGAAATCAGTCAATTGAAATATTTTCATTTGGCACTAATCTATGGATTTCAAATGACTGGGAATACAGATACTCATCTGTTGGTCACAGATATCGTAAAAAGAAGGACGGGCGTGAAGCAGAAAACCAGTCAGTATCTGGTATGACCGCTATTCGCCTCATGCGGCGTGAAACATCTCCTTCTCATAGAGTTGGTCAGGCTACTGACGGTGGCCTGTGGAATGCTGTCCTGCTCCTCTTCAATGGCTCTGTGAAGTTGCTGGATATTGGTGAGAACTGGAACATGCTGTCGTACATGTTGATCCAGAGCATTCCGTTTACGTTTTTGTTCAGTTCTGTAACTTCATTTACAACTTACAGTAATGTCTTATTCCTTTATAAAAAAAAATACATTTACATGATCCTGTACTTCTACCTTTGTTTCATCTCTCATTTGATAACAAGAGTTTACACTACTGCAAACAAGCAGTAACTCATTGAACCACTGTCTTCTGTCTTTTTCTGTTTGGCTGAGAACGTCAGGTTATATTTTAATTTACAGGTGATTTACAGTTTCACATTTCATTGGTTGTAGCGTCAGTGCTGTGTTCTATCACATGGCACCAGAATCATGTGGTAAACGATCACCACCATAGAAAAGTCATGTGATTTCCAACTCTCATGACTTCATCATCCCAGAAATGTTATTGTTAATTAAACCAATTTCTGTCAAACCTGCTCCACCTGTAAGTTAGGTTTACCCTTCAGCTCTGAGTATGAGCTAATCATTGGCACTGAGCCAAGATGATGATGTTAAGGTGTGCCCTCAAAGCAGGAATTGAGGGTTAAAAGTTCTCTTTATTTAGATTTGGTGCAGTAAAGCAAGGTTTATATATGTAACAATTTGTGTGTGTGTCATATGTGTCCTGGGGGACTATATAGGATATATTAGGACATATTCTGTACAAGTTTATCCTCTAGTGCAGGGCTCTCTAACCCTGTTCCGGGATAGCTGTCCTCCTGTATGTTTTCAATCCAATCCCAGTTATAACTAACCTGATTCTGCTTATCCACCCGCTAATTATTAGAATCAGGTTTGGCACTTAAAGCTTTTGTCTGCTCATTCCCCCTTTGAATGGCATATGTAACCGGTTCTTCCTGCATTGTGTTCTGGTAAGGTGTAGGTGGAAGACAACGCTCTGGACACAATTCTGCCGGTCTGTCTCTCTTTTAATGACTGCATGGAATGGATACAAATACAAGGCAAAAGTTACTGCTGCCGTCTGGACTCCCATACAAGTATATTTGCCTCTCCTCATCATGCTCTGAGCAAACTCCCACATCAACAAAAAAGGTCATGTTCATATTTTCAAGACTAACATTGTTTTATAAATGTTCTACACCAATACACTAATACTTTGCTAATAAGTGTTAAATATTTGTGTAAGAGTGTACTATTGTACCATTATAACTGAGGCATACTTGTGGCAACAATGCCATTTTTTAAATGCCTGAAAACAGGTAACAAAATGAACAACATTTTGGGCACATTACATGAAATATAAAATCGTCACAATTCACAACATACCTGCATGGAATGGATACAAATACAAGGCAAACGTTAATGCTGCTACCTGGACTCCCATACAAGTATATTTGCCTGATAAAAAAACAAAACAGAATGCAGAATTCCCGTGAGAAAATCATTAGAAAACTCACGCCGTCTGCAACTGAAAGAGACCCTCTCCCGCAACAAAGCTAGCAGTAGCTGGGCTAGCCTTGCAAAGTTGCATTCGAACATTATCCCATTCACAATAATATATATTCATATAAACAGTAATGTGACGGTAAAACTGTCGCTTGCCTTCTCTTGTGCATTTGTGAACATTCAAAAGACCGTTGCATACATAACACATACCTCTCCTCATCACGCTCTGAGCAAACTGAGGAGTAAATGCATGGCTCCTGTTGATGACATCACAGCATTAACACAATTTAGAAAATAAATACAATAAAATAGTTCACTCTTGAAAGTAGTGTAATACATCTCAAAATAAACTTAAAATAATAAATTAAAATAAATATGAGGGAATTTCGGTGAAATACGCTACCGTTCAAAAGTTTGGGGTCACATAGAAATGTCCTTGTTTTTGAAAGTAAAGCCATTTTTTTGTCCATTCAAATAACATCAAATTGATCAGAAATACAGTGTAGACATTGTTATTGTTGTAAATTATTTTTAATGGAATATCTACATCGGCCCATTATCAGCAACCATCACTCCTGTGTCCCAATGGCACGTTGTGTTAGCTAATCCAAGTTGATCATTTTTAAAGGCTAAATTAATCATTAGAAAACCCTTTTGCAATTATGTTAGCACAGCTGAAAACTGTTGTTCTGATTAAGGAAGCAATACAACTGGCCTTCTTTAGACTAGTAGAGTATCTGGAGCATCAGCATTTGTGGGTTTGATTACAGGCTCAAAATGGCTAGAAACAAAGTACTTTCTTCTGAAACTCTTCAGTCTATTCTTGTTCTGAGACATGAAGGCTATTCCATGTGAGAAATTGCCAAGAAACTGAAGATCTCGTACAACGCTGTGTACTACTCCCTTTACAGAACAGCGCAAACTGGCTCTAACCGAATAGAAAGAGGAGTGGGAGGAGTGTGTGTGTCTAGTTTGAGAAACAGAGGCCTCACAAATCCTCAACTGGCAGCTTTATTAAATAGTACCCGCAAAACACCAGTCTCAACGTCAACAGTGAAGAGGAGGCAGAGTTCCTCTGTCCAGTGTCTGTGTTCTTTTAATCTTAATATTTTATTTTTATTGGCCAGTCTGAGATATGTCTTTTTCCTTGCAACTCTGCCAAGAAGGCCAGCATCCCACAGTCGCCTCTTCACTGTTGACGTTGAGACTGGTGTTTTGCTTCTTCACGTTGACGTTGAGACGTGGTTTGCGGGTACTATTTACCCGCTGATGCTCCAGATCCCTGAAAACACCATCCAACCTGATCTGAGTGAGTAATGTTTAGTCTGAAGCCCCCTACTGCTGTCCAAAGACCATCCACTGGCATTTCTACAAGAAATCTGCCTCAAGAAAATAAAATCTTCTCCCAAGTGGGTACACCTACTCCCATGTCTGCTGCTATTCTGCTTGGATTCCACCTGGCGATCTGTTCACCATCTCCCTGGCCTGAACCTCAACCTCTTGAACTTCTTCCATTTCTAATAATTGCGCCAACAGTTTGTTCCCTTCTCACCAAGCTGCTTGCCTATGTCCTGTAGCCCATCCCAGCCTTGTGCAGGTTACAATTTTATCCTGATGTCCTTACACAGACTCTCTGGTCTTGGCCATTGTGAGAGTTTGAGTCTTTTGATTGAGTGTGTGGACAGGTCTTTATACAGGTAACGAGTTCAAACAGGTGCAGTTAATACAGGTAATTAGTGGAAACAGGAGGGCTGTAACGCGCTGTCCTAGTAACAAGGATCGGAGGACCAATGCGCAGCGTGGTAAGTGTTCATGATGAATCTTTAATAGAACAAAACTGAACACTGAAAAACAAAACAATAATTTGAACGAACGAAAACCGAAACAGTTCCGTGTGGAACACACAGACACGGAAGACAACCACCCACAAAACACAACAGAAAACAGCTACCTAAATATGGTTCCCAATCAGAGATAATGACAACACCTGCCTCTGATTGAGAACCATATCAGGCCAAACGAAAAATCCAACATAGAAACAAAAACATAGATAACCCACCCAACTCACGCCCTGACCATACTAAAACAAAGAAAATACAAAAGAACTAAGGTCAGAACGTGACAAGGGCTTCTTAAAGAAAAACTAACAGTCTGTGAGAGCTGGAATTCTTACTGGTTGGTAGGTGATCAAATACTTATGTCATGCAATAACATGCAAATTAATTACTTAAAAATCATACATGTGATTTTCTGGTTGTTTTAGATTCCGTCTCTCACAGTTGAAGTGTACCTATGATAAAATTACAGACCTCTACATGCTTTGTAAGTAGGAAAACCTGCAAAATCGCAGTGTATCAAATACTTGTTCTCCCCACTGTATATACAGTGGGGAGAACAAGTATTTGATACACTGACAATTTTGGCACTGACAAAATTTTGGCACTACAAAATCGGCAGTGTATCAAATACTGTTCTCCCCACTTAATACAGTGGGAGAACAAGTATTTGATACACTGACAATTTTGCAGGTTTTCCTACTTACAAAGCATGTAGAGGTCTGTAATTTTTATCATAGGTACACTTCAACTGTGAGAGAAGGAATCTAAACAAAAATCCAGAAAATCACATGTATGATTTTTAAGTAATTAATTTGCATTTTATTGCATGACATAAGTATTTGATACATCAGAAAAGCAGAACTGAATATTTGGTACAGAAACCTTAGTTTGCAATTACAGAGATCATACGTTTCCTGTAGTTCTTGACCAGGTTTGCACACACTGCAGCAGGGATTTTGCCCACTCCCCATACAGACCTTCTCCAGATCCTTCAGGTTCGGGGCTGTCGCTGGCAATACGGACTTTCGCTCCCTCCAAAGATTTTCTATTGGTTCAGGTCTGAGAGCTGGCTAGGCCACTCCAGGACCTTGAGATGCTTCTTACGGAGCCACTCCTTAGTTGCCCTGGCTGTGTGTTCGGTCGTTGTCATGCTGAAGACCCAGCCACGACCCATCTTCAATGCTCTTACTGAGGGAAGGAGGTTGTTGGTCAAGATCTCGCGATACATGGCCCCATCCATCTCCCCTCAATACGGTGCAGTCGTCCTGTCCCCTTTGCAGAAAAGCATCCCAAAGAATGATGTTTCCACCTCCATGCTTCACGGTTGGGATGGTGTTCTTGGGGTTGTACTCACCTTCTATTCCTCCAAACACGGCGAGTGGAGTTTAGAGCAAAAAGCTCTATTTTTGTCTCATCAGACCACATGACCTTCTCCCATTCCTCCTCTGGATCATCCAGATGGTCATTGGGCAAACTTCAGACGGCCTGGACATGCGCTGGCTTGAGCAGGGACCTTGCGTGCGCTGCAGGATTTTAATCCATGACGGCGTAGGTGTGTACTAATGGTTTCTTTGAGACTGTGTCCCAGCTCTCTTCAGGTCATTGACCAGGTCCTTCCGTGTAGTTCTGGGCTGATCCCTCACATTCCTCATGATCATTGATGCCCCACGAAGTGAGATCTTGCAATGAGCCCCAGACCGAGGGTGATTGACCGTCATCTTGAACTTCTTCCATTTTCTAATAATTGTGCCAAACAGTTTTGCCTTCTCACCAAGCTGCTTGGCTATTGCCCTAGCCCATCCCAGCCTTGTACAGGTCTACAATTTATCCCTGATGTCCTTACACAGCTCTCTGGTCTTGCCATTGTGGAGAGGTTGGGTCTGTTTGATTGAGTGTGGACAGGTGTCTTTTATACAAGTAACGAGTTCAAACAGGTGCAATTAATACAGGAATGAGTGGAGAACAGGAGGGCTTCTTAAAGAAAACTAACAGGTCTGTGAGAGCCGAATTCTTACTGGTTGGTAGGTGATCAAATACTTATGGATGCAATAAAATGCAAATTAATTACTTAAAAATCATACAATGTGATTTTCTGGATTTTTGTTTAGATCCGTCCTCACAGTTGAAGTGTACCTATGATAAAAATTACAGACCTCTACATGCTTTGTAAGTAGGAAAACCTGCAAAATCGGCAGTGTATCAAATACTTGTTCTCCCCACTGTACATATAGATATATATACATATACACACACCAACAAAAATATATATATTTATATATATATGGAAAGCAGGCAAATGCCTTTCACTTAGCTGTGTAAGGACAAACTGATAGGCGTGAGACAATCATTTTAATTTATCTTAACGTTGTTGTTTGCAGGTGCACTATCCTTCTGACCCTATGCAGCCAGGTCCCATCTACTTTTTAACTCCTCGCAAGAGGGCCTTGCTTGGTGTCTGCTGTGAAGGAATAACACAACAAGTCAACTACTTGATTGATGAAGGCGTGTCATCCTGCAAAGGCAGGAGCGCAGTCATCAACTACATGCACCATTTTTTCACCAACTACGGAGTCGGGAAAACACGTGTGGACCTGAATTGTGATAACTGCAGTGGCCAAAACAAGAACAAGTTTGCGCTCTGGTATTGTATCTGGTGGACGATGCACATGCTCCACCACAGTCTGGACCTTCACTTCCTGATTACAGGCCACAACAAGATTGCCCCCGACTGGCCGCGTTTCCTCTAGAGACTGAAATCAATACAGGGACAGTAATAATCAAAGCCTTGTTAAGTTAGAAGAAGAATCCTATAACTAATACTATATTTCATAATTTAATGCTAAAAGTGGAAAAGGTCATTTAAAAATGCCAAACCTCTAGTGTCACTGAAGCTTGTGGTGGGGCAAAAGGGAGGCCGAGTCTCTGGCTCCGAGGTTGTCTCCTCCATTACAGTTTCCTTTAACATAAAAATTAAATAAATCACTAGTTATACTAGTCAAATACTTTATTACGTTTGTATACAGAGGGAAGTCTAGTTTCTTTTCAAAATGAATTCATTACCACTGGCAAAACACACAAACTATCAAATACCTTCAATCTTAAGTACAGGGCAGACCTCCCTAGCCCAGCTAATTTGATTGCAGCTGGACACGTGCTGTCCAGCTGCAGGGGAACCAGAAGCCTCCTCCTATCTGTTTTACAGGCCTCTACATTTGGATTAATCTGAGGGAATGTTTCCACCAAAACCTTCAAGAAGCTGCTATTGTCCTCATGACTATAGGGCACTTTGATCTGCCACACTGGATACTCTAAAGGTACTGTGATATGTAAAAAAAAATAATCTAATAAAAAGTATCCTAATATACACAGGGAAACAGTCCATGATCGTTAATCAGTAAAATAACCTTCAATAAGTATATGTTTAATCACAAGATTGATCCACACCTAGCTTACTTGCAAAGCACTGTGCACTGCAGTGTGTGTGCGTCCTCATGTATTGCATGGATATAGGGCAAATGCACTTATCCAGTTCAGCTGCTGGATGGTACAGTCAGCGATCAGGCAAACCCTCATATTTATCACCCGGCCTCTCCCTGTTTGCCGCCTTTGGACTCCAGCATTATTCCGTCTCCTGAATGGTTTAAATCTGACAGGTGCAAACATTAGAAAAGTTACAAAAATCACACTCAGCATAATCGAAGCTGCCCATTCTTGCACACCCCACGGTAGCTGCTGCTTTTGTAGGCTAGCTTGTTAGTTCAGTCCAGTCCAATTACGCTTCATGTTCAAGTGATATTTGAAGAAAAAGTCAACAAAATCATTCACAACATGTAGCTATAACACAACATAATAGCACTTAGAAAGGCCTAGTTTAGTCGAACAGACATACTGTTAAATAACAAATGATAACATAGCTAGCTAGGTAGATAGGCTTATAATGGAAAGGTGGGAGCATTACGCGTTAACTTTAGGTAGCTGTGCCGGTCAATGTTGACTTTAGCCAGGTATTTATGTTGTGGAAATATTCAGTCAATAATATTTCTCAAATACCGGAGCTTGTGAGTTCAAATAGACTTTATTACAAAGTAACCAAAAGCCGAGTTGGTTCATGAAGCAACTGTTTTTCCAAGTCTCAGCAACCTCCTTTTATACAGTTTCAAGTACACACACCTCTCATTGTTTGTCCCTTTATGTTAATCATCACTCTTATTGGCTTTGCACCACTATTATCTCCCACACTAAGTTCTTTCTCTGGTACGCGCTTCCTTACACCCCTACGTATCATTAAACACTGGGCACCCTTTCTCATGACCCTCCAGATCATAAAAACACTCTACAAATCACTAAACCAATTATATTGGTGGCGCAATCTTATTAGCGCAACCTTGACAGTTTAGTTTAAAAAAGAACAGGGGCCCCTGCTAGGCAAAAGTCATAAGTACACTTTAGTATGTTCGAGTGTATCAGCATTCACCAGGTTATATTCATATGTGCATTCATTATATTGATTATGACACTTCCTATCCAGGCATGCATCTGGATTACAACGTGTCTACTTCTTTTATATACGGGCTTTTCTCATGCTATACAGGTATGATTATAGGTTCCTTTAAAGGTTTTAATGATTTTGTTTCAGTACATTATTATTTCACAATATGCTACTAAAAAAATGACTATATTACCTACCAGAATGAATCCTACCTTTGAACCACCCGATCCTCCTGGGTGGTTGTGAAGGTGGTTGTACTTGGCTGGCAAAACTTAAAAAGCGGTCTCTCATGTTTTCAAGGTTTGACATAACTTATTTGTTTCTTGGTGATGATGATTAACAATGAATGATATGTTTTTCATATAGCTGGCTTCACATGTGCCTTATTTGTGATTGACCAACATGTGCATATAGTTTGCATATTGTTATTTGACGTGTCAAATAGTGTTATTTGACTTGTATCTTTTTTTGACACGCAAAAACCCAAACGGCATTCCATAGAATTAATGCTTGAAGGTAAGGACAACAGCAGTGGTGTAGCCTATGGCCATGTAGCTCGCATGAGCTACTGATATCACTTGGCTTATTATTGATAGCCTATCTTGGCTACGTAGCATTGAAGTGAATTGCACTGCTGTTCTCTCAACTATTTACACCATACGGGTTGTAGTTGTTGTGAACGACTGTTCACAAATGTATAAATGTAGCCCAGATGTAACTTATGTAACTCAATAATTGTTGAATTGAAGAGGTGTAGCCTAAGCTGCCTATAAGTCCTTGATTTTGCGCCGATAATGTGCATCCCAGCCTATGGAATACAAGTTTGAGGGAATTCCTCCCTTATAAACTCCTCTGTGATGTTGTGGTCATTGTATTGTCAAAAATGAGTTTCATTTAGGAACATCAATTGGGGCTTTTTATTGCTTAATCCAATTCGTGACAATTCAATATTTTTTCGATAGTCTTAACTGATACATGCTCAAACTTGTGCAATTTTAATAGACTTCAACAGCTGAAATGATCGAGATATCAAAGTGTCACCAATAAAAACAAACAATAGGCCTATAGCAAAAGCAACATATGGCGCTAATTCTTCACATGCATATATCCCTTTTCGGTGGAGCTCAAGGCATGCCATTCCATGAGTCAGCATTTATTTTTCAACAACGTTTTAAAGCAATGGGCCCAATCAGTCATCCATGACAATAACAACATAAACAACAGAGTAAGCTAATAAGTCCTTTGTTTTTGGGTTATGTTCAGGTGTCACGTTCCTGACCTGTTTTCTCTTGTTTTGTATGTCTTTGTTGGTCAGGGCGTGAGTTGGGTGGGTTGTCTATGTTTGTTTTTCTATGTTGGGATGTTGTGTTCGGCCTGGTATGATTCTCAATCAGAGACAGGTGTGTATCGTTGTCTCTGATTGAGAGTCATACTAAGGCAGCCAGGGTTTCACTGGTGTTTTGTGGGTGTTTGTTTCCTGTGTTAGCGTTTGGGCCACACAGGACTGTTGCAGGTTAGTCACGTATGTTGTTTTGTTTATTTGTAGTGTTTGTGGTTTTCCAATAAAATCAGAATACCTCCTACTCCGCATCTTGGTCCGATCCATCCCTCCTCGTCTGAGAGGAGAACGACATTGACACCGTTACAGAAACACCCACCAAACCAGGACCAAGCGATTGGAGAAGGAAGGCAGAACAAAACAAGGAGGAGAAAGGAATGGACATGGGGAGCAAATACTCAACGGAGAAGGGACCCTGGCTAAGGTGGGAGAGAATCGCCCGCTCTCGGAGGAGAAGGAGCAGCCACAGCCCAGGAGCGCTGGTATGAGGAGGCAGCACGTAAGAGAGCTGGAAGCCCAGAGGCTCACCCAAAAAATTATTGGGGGGGGCTAAAGGGGAGTGTGGCGAAGCCGTTGATACCCTGAGCCAACTCCCCGGCTTACCGTGGAGTGAGAGGGCGTCGTACTGGTCAGACACCGTGTATGCCGTTAAAGCGCACGGTGTCCCCAGTACGCGTGCTTAGCCCAGTGCGGCTATTCCACCTTGCGCACTGGGAGGCTAGGTTGGGCATCGAGCCGATGTCATGAAGCCGCCCAACTATCTGGCCTTCCAGTACTCTCCTCGGGCCGCGTACATGGCACCAGCCTTACAGGTGGTGTCCCGGTTCGCCTGCATAGCCCAGTGGCGGGCTATTCCACCCTCGCCGCACTGGCAGGCTACGGGACCATTCAACCTGGTAAAGTTGGAGAGGCTCGGTGCTCAAGAGCGCGTCCTCCTTCACGGTCCGGCATATCCGGGCCACCTTCCCGCCCAGCCAGTACCACCAGTGCCACACCATGCACCAGGCTTCCAGTGCATCTCCAAGCCCTGTTCCTCCCTCCCCGCACTCCCCTGAGGCTGCCCTCAGCCGTACACCAGTCGCACCACCAATCAGCCATTGTGCGTCTCACCGGCCAGAGTCTGCCATATTGCCCAGCGGCCAACTCCCGTCTGCCCAGCGAGTGCAACTGCCGTCTGCCCCACGGCCGGAACTGCCGAACGCCGTTCTCGCTGCCCAGCGCCGTCTGACCATCTGTCTGCCCAGACGCCGTCTGAGCCATCTGTCTGCCCAGCGCCTCTGAGCCATCTGTCTGCCCAGCGCCGTTCTCAGCCATCTGTCTGCCCAGCGCCGTCTGAGCCATCCGTCTGCCCAACGGGCCGTCTGAGCCACGTTCTGCCCAACGCCGTCTGAGCCATCCGTCTGCCCCAGCTCCCGTCTGCGCCCATCTGTCTTTTGCCCAGCGCCTCTGACCATCTGTCCTGCCCACGCCGTACTGAGCCATCTGTCTGCCACGCGCGTTTGAGCCATGTACTGCCCAGCGCCGTCTGAGCCATCCGTCTGCCCAACGCCGTCTTAGCCATCCGTCTGCCCAACGCCGTCTGAGCCATCCGTCTGCCAGCGCCGTCTGAGCCATCCGTCTGCCACGAGCCATCTGAGCCGTCCGTCTGCCACGAGCCAATGAGCCGCCGTCTGTCCCGAGCCGTTTAACTCCGTTCAGTCAGGAGCCGCTAGACCGTCACGTCAGTCAGAGCCGCCAAGGAGCCGCCACCAGTTCAGAGCCGCCAGAGACCAGCCACTCAGGAGCTGCCAGAGACGCCCAGCCAGTCAGAGCTGCCAGAGACGCCACCAGTCAGAGCTGCCAGAGACGCCAGCCATCAGGACGCCAGAGACGCCAGCCAGTCAGGACGCCAGGAACGCCAGCCAGTCAGGGAGCTGCCAGAGACGCCAGACATCATGAGCTGCCCTGACGGTCATGAGCTGCCCTCCAGTCATGAGCTCCTCCAGTCATGAGCTGCCCTCCAGTCAGAGCTGCCCTCAGTCATGAGCTCCCTCCAGTCATGAGCTGCCCTCAGTCATGACTGCCCTCCAGTCATGAGCTGCCCTCACAGTCATGAGCTGCCACCTCAGTCGAGCTGCCACTCATCCGGAGCTGCCACTCATCCCGGACTGCCCCTATCCGCGAGCTGCTGCCCATGATCCCGGAGCTCTGCCCCTTATCCCGGAGCTGCTGCCCCTATCCCGAGCTCCCCCATATCCCGTGCTCCCTTATCCCCGATGCTGCCCCTTCATTTAGGTGGGTTGAGTTGGAGGGTGTCATTGGAGGGGATACGGAAGCGGGGGATGGACTATGTGGGTGGGGACCTCGCCCAGAGCCTGAGCCACCACCGTGGTCAGAGCCCACCCAGACCCTCCCCCTAGACTTGTGCTGGTGCGCCCGGAGTCGCACCTTAAGGGGATGCACGTTCCTGACCTGTTTTCTCTTGTTTTGTATGTCTTTGTTGGTCAGGGCGTGAGTTGGGTGGGTTGTCTATGTTTGTTTTTCTATGTTGGGATGTTGTGTTCGGCCTGGTATGATTCTCAATCAGAGACAGGTGTGTATCGTTGTCTCTGATTGAGAGTCATACTAAGGCAGCCAGGGTTTCACTGGTGTTTTGTGGGTGTTTGTTTCCTGTGTTAGCGTTTGGGCCACACAGGACTGTTGCAGGTTAGTCACGTWTGTTGTTTTGTTTATTTGTAGTGTTTGTTGGTTTGCCATTAAAATCATGAATACCTCCTACTCCGCATCTTGGTCCGATCCATGCTCCTCCTCGTCTGAGGAGGAGAACGACATTGACAGCCGTTACATCAGGACAGGTAAAAATATTTCAAAGTTCTATTCTTGAAGAACAAGGGGTATTTAATAAAATGGAATGACTGGAAATCTGACAGACTTTGGTTTTTAATGTGAAGATGTTATTATATACAGATATAATCATATTATTATCTGTACTGAAGTAGAAAGCAATGGTTTAGAATCATACCTATCTCAAAGTAAAATGCAACATCCATTTATGGAAAGCTATGTCAAATCTAACGTGATTGCTCCTGCAACAGATGTCATTCTATCAGAACTCAGGATAAGACTCAGATGCAGACAGTTCGAATCACAGAAGTTTATTTACAAAAAAAGGGGCAGGCAAACGACAGGTCAAGGGCAAGCAGAGGTCGGTAATCCAGGGCAGAGTCAGAAAGGTACAGAACGGCAGGCAGGCTCAGGGTTAGGGCAGGCAGAATGGTCAAAACCGGAAGAAGTAGAAAACAGGGACTAAAGAGAACAGGAGTATGAAAAAACACGCTGGTAGGCATGACGAGACAAGACGAACTGGCAACAGAAAAACAAAACACAGGGGTTCATGGAAAAAATGGGCGACACCTAGAGAGGGGTGGAGACAAGCACAAGACAATTGAAACAGATCAGGGTGTGACAATTCAATTGCCAATGTTCCTTTTTGTCTTCTTCGAATGCCTCTGTATAGGAAAATAATCTAAAAGTAACTTAAAGTAAACCAGATTTTGTTACTGAGTTTGGGTATAACAAAAGTTACGTTACTGATTACAATTTTGGACAGGTGACTAGTAACTGTAAATGGTTACTTTCTAAATGTAATCTACTGTGGTCGATTGGGTTTCTCATATCCTGTGGACTGACATAATGCACACATCAATATCATGGACCGAATGAATAAAATAATGAATGATTGGGTGAATGAAAGATCAAGCGCTTTATTCGTCCATTTAATTGGAAACTTCTTTGCATCAGTATTCACGCGACCATATACAGTAATGTGAGCTCACTGGACTCAACAGGACACTACCTCACTGCTGGGTCTGGGTGGAACCACTGGAGGAGCCTTGTCCCTTCTGAGGATATTCATACTGACCTGAGGGACACAAAAGTGATACATGGCAAACACAATATGTGGAAGGACAAGACACACCAGTTTACAATTGGCTCATTCATCCCCCTCCTCTCCCCTGTAACTATTCCCCAGGTCGTTGCTGCAAATGAGAACGTGTTCTCAGTCAACTTACCTGGTAAAATAACGGTAAAAAAAACAACAAAAAAAAACAACAAAAAAAACACACAAAAAAATCAGGTATTAGTCACTTTAATACACTAGTCACTTTAATAATGTCACTTTAAGAATGTTTACATATCTCACATTACTCATCTCATATGTATATAATGTATACTGTATCCTTCACTATCTATTCTTTACTATCTATTGCATCTCAGCCGCTCTGTCATTGCTCATCCATATATTTTATACTTATATATTCTCATCCCATTCCTTTACTAGATTGTGTGTATTAGGTTTTGTTGTGGAATTGTTAGATATTACCTGTTAGATACTGCTGCACTGTCGGATCTAGAAGCATACGCATTTCGCTACACTCGCAATAACATCTGCTAACCATGTGTATGTGACCAATAAAATTGGGTTTGATATTTGATATTGTATATTATCTTCTCTTTTAAATGTGTCCCTATAACCACTGGGATCAGATAACTACCGTTGAGATGACTTCGACTTTCCATTTACTGTAGGGCTATGGAAAAAAAAATATATACAGTATATAACAAAATCGAGTCGCAATTCAACAGCTCAGACACAAGAGGTATGTGGCAGGGTCTACAGTCAATCACGGATTACAAAAAGAAAACCAGCCCCGTCGCGGACCAGGATGTCTTGCTCCCAGACAGGCTAAACAACTTTTTTGCCCGCTTTGAGGACAATACAGTGCCACTGACACGGCCCCCTACCAAAACCTGCGGGCTCTCCTTCACTGCAGCCGAGGTGAGTAAAACAGGTTAACACGTGTAACCCTCGCAAGGCTGCAGGCCCAGACGGCATTCCCAGCCGCGTCCTCAAGCATGCGCAGACCAGCTGGGCTGTGTGTTTACGGACATATTCAATCAATCCTTATCCCAGTCTGCTGTTCCCACATGCTTCAAGAGGGCCACCATTGTTCCTGTTCCAAGAAAGCTAATAACTGAGCTAACGACTACCGCACCGTAGCACTCACTTCCGTCATCATGAAGTGCTTTGAGAGACTAGTCAAGGACCATATCACCTCCACCCTACCGGACACCCTAGACCCACTCCAATTTGCTTACCGACCCAATAGGTCACAGACGACGCAATCGCAACCACACTGCACACTGCCCTAACCCATCTGGACAAGAGGAATACCCATGTGAGAATGCTGTTCATCGATTACAGCTCAGCATTTAACACCATAGTACCCTCCAAACTCGTCATCAAGCTCGAGACCCTGGGTCTCGACCCCGCCCTGTGCAACTGGGTCCTGGACTTCCTGACGGCCGCCCCCAGGTGGTGAGGGTAGGTAACAACATCTCCACCCCGCTGATCCTCAACACTGGGGCCCCACAAGGTGCGTTCTGAGCCCTCTCCTGTACTCCCTGTTCACCCACGACTGCGTGGCCATGCACGCCTCCAACTCAATCATCAAGTTTGCGGATGACACTACAGTGGTAGGCTTGATTACCACAACGACGAGACGGCCTACAGGGAGGAGGTGAGGGCCCTCGGAGTGTGGTGTCAGGAAAATAACCTCACACTCAACGTCAACAAAACAAAGGAGATGATTGTGGACTTCAGGAAACAGCAGAGGGAGCACCCCCTATCCACATCGAGGGTCAGTAGTGGAGAAGGTGGAAAGTTTTAAGTTCCTCGGTGTACACATCACGGACAAACTGAATTGGTCCACCCACACAGACAGCGTTGTGAAGACCTCAGGAGGCTGAAGAAATTCGGCTTGTCACCAAAAGCACTCACAAACTTCTACAGATGCACAATCGAGAGCATCCTGTCGGCTGTATCACCGCCTGGTACGGCAACTGCTCCGCCACAAACCGTAAAGGCTCTCCAGAGGGTAGTGAGGTCTGCAGAACGCATCACCAGGGGCAAACTACCTGCCTCCAGGACACCTACACCACCGATGTCACAGGAAGGCCATAAAGATCATCAAGGACAACAACCACCCAAGCCATGCCTGTTCACCCCGCTATCATCCAGAAGGCGAGGTCAGTACAGGTGCATCAAAGCAGGGACCGAGAGACTGAAAAACAGCTTCTATCTCAAGGCCATCAGACTGTTAAACAGCCACCACTAACATTTAGCGGCCGCTGCCAACATACTGACTCAACTCCAGCACTTTAAAAATGGGAATTGATGGAAATTATGTAAAAATGTACCACTAGCCACTTTAAGCAATGCCACTTAATACAATGTTTACATACCCTACATTACCCATCTCATATGTATATACTGTACTCTATATCATCACCATGCCTTGCCATCTTTATGCAATACATGTACCACTAGCCACTTTTAAACTATGCCACTTTATGTTTACATACCCTACAGTACTCATCTCATACGTATATACCGTACTCTATACCATCTACTGCATCTGCCATGCCGTTCTGTACCACCACTCATTCATATATCTTTATGTACATATTCTTTATCCCTTTACACTTGTGTGTGTGTGTGTAAGGTAGTAGTTGTGGAATTGTTAGGTTAGATTACTGTTGGTTATTACTGCATTGTCGGAACTAGAAGCACAAGCATTTCGCTACACTCGCATTAACATCTGCTAACCATGTGTATGTGACTAATAAAATTTGATTTGATTTGATTTGATTTGATTTATAATAATTAATTCCGGCACATGGGAACTAGCCTACTGACGTCCACAAACAGAATACGGTCTGAACAAACATGACTGCGTTCAACGTTCTATCTGCTCCGGTTACATGGTATGGTTTATCTTAGCTCAAATGGGAACAATACACCAGTCAGTCGAGTCAAAACTCTAAAAGCCCCGTTTCTGTGCTGTTGAAAAGTTTGAGATGTCGGCTAGAGAAATTCCATAATTTGGTGTTTTGTTGATGGTGGAAAACAAGTTCTCAGGCATCTCTCCAAATCTCACATAAATGTTCAATTAGGTTGAAATCTGGTGACTGAGGCAGCAATGGCATATGGTTTACATTGTTTTAATGCCTATCAAACCATTCAATGACCACTCATGCACTGTGGATGGGGGCATAGCCATGGTAGCCAAAATAATAGCCTGCCCAGCATTTTTATACGTGACCCTAAGCATGATGGGATGTTAATTGCTTCATTAACTCAGGAACCACACTTGTGTGGAAGCACCTGCTTCAATATACTTTGTATCCCTCATTTACTCAAGTGTTTCCATTATGTTTCCATTATTTTGGCATCAGTGATAGTCAAGCTTGAAAAGATATTGTAAGTCGCTCTGGATAAGAGTGTCTGCTAAATTATTTAAATGTAAGGTTCAGTGGAAAGATTACAACATAAGTTCAAATGCATAATTATTGTTATCTTTACTAACACAACTACAATAGTTACCTTACTGCACATTTATTTGATCAATATTGGACATTTCATTTGATTACAGGATAAATAGCCCATTGATTAACATTTAAAAACTGTATAACCGGTTTTAAAAGGATACCATCATTAGATCAATGAATATAGGCCTATATAACACCAAGCATATATCTTTATCTGGCTACAAAAATAATAAAAATAAATTATAACTTTGTTAAAGATACAACACAAACAACCAGCACACAGTAACTTGGGGCGTATCTGAGGGTGAATGAAGGGTGTAGCTAAATCTTTAAATCAAGTGTAGTGGAAATTCACCACTAAGGACTCAAACTCACTGTAAATGAATGAATCTTTATTATCACGGCCTGAGAGGTTCACAAACTCAATCCAAGCTTGATGAAAACTCTGACAAGGGCGTTCCCTCTCAGTTCTTATTTACTGCTACACAAACAAGTCATACAAGCATGATTTACATTTTTCATTATTAACGTTGGTTCCTGCACATGACTGATTGAAACCTCACAAGGCTTCTTCTCTCAAAGCTAGGATCTTGAAACTGAGATACTTCTTTTGGTTCCCAGAACAATGTTCTGGGCGTACTGCTAATTGGTCTGAGGAGGAGGTCAAAATCACCTGCACGAACCAAGATACAGTGAGAGGAGATACTGTTCACAATTCTTCAGACAATACAATTGTCCCTCACACAAGTGTAAGTCATATGGTCATATGAGTTATGTCAGGTGATTTTCTTAATTTTTTTGTTTTTGACTACTTCACTTACAATCCAGTAAATTTATACATGCCCTTTATAACTAAAAGCTTCCCATGCAGCATAGTTGTCAGAAGAGGTAGTTGTCAGAACTGTTTGCTGAATACAATCAGAGTTTGAAACAAATTTGATCACAAGGTAAAAGTTCAGTTTATTATTTTCATTTAAAGAGGACCAATATAAAAGGAACTTAATATGTTGGGAAAGTCCTTGTTTGGTGTATGTCCCACAAAAAAACATTCAAATGAGATCCTGAAGGCAAATCCTCAGTTTGACCAGAGAGGGGTCGTGTAACACATCAGACAAGTTACATTGTGGGAGTTGTAGTTTTTCATATACTACCATTAGCATCCTGCAGATCCTCCCTGATAGCATTCAGCTCCAACAGGCCCTCATGCAGCACCTGAGCTACCTGCCTAATCATCAACACCATCATTTTCTTAAACCCCTTCTTCAGCTCAGGAATCCTTAGTAAAGTATTTATCCACTCTCTTGAAGATACCCCTGAGGGCCACAGCGGCTCCTTCTGTGATCTCTGTGGCCCTCGACACCGACCATCTGAGCGGCCCTCTGGACCTCCCAGTCCCCAGAGTACTGCTGGGTCTCTCTAAACATTCTGCTATAGCAGTAGGCCTGTGTTCTTATCAAATAATTAGTATCTCTAAGAGGAAATACTGTGTCTGATTGTCCTTCACCGTCTTGTCTTCATCTGATGGCAGCTCATCCCATTCTGAGAGACATGACAATCACCAGATTACAAACTGTGTGTGTCCTTGCGTGTGTTTGTTTGTGTATGTGGATGCACGTTTTGTGTAAAGTGTAAAGAAACTAATGTAGTGTCACACACAGGCATACATACACAGTATAAATACATGAAGCACCTTGGAGTCTCTGCAAGGTGTGTATCCATGAGCACCTTTTGGTTCATCGTGGGAACTCTACAAGAAAAATATTTTCAGCGTCATACAGACATTTAAAAATGGCATGAATACAGAAGCATGTGCACATTCGGTTTTCCTTCCTTACATTTTCGAGGCTGATTGCGAACCCTCTGTGAGGCACAAACTTATTTTGACCCGATTACTTCTCTTCTGGAGATGGAAAAGGTCTCAATGATAGACGTTTTATCCATTCTTTTGCAAGACCAAACCATACAAAATGGCAATCAACTTCCTTAAAGTGTTAACGCATGAGAAGAAAACATACAAATCCACCTGTCCATTCATGTTCTTCCTCCTCTTCAGAGTTCTTATCCAAACCCGCAGCCTGTTAAACCAGAAAACAAATGTGGTGTTCCACAGGGATCAATGTTAGCACCCCAATTTTGTCATCACAACATTTATGCAATAGAATCTGTATAAATTTGAATGCGTCTTTCAGAATTACAAACAACCAAGAACTATAAGTATAAAGAAGATAGGTACCTGTTTGCAGTCTTCCATCCCATTCTGTTCTTCAAATTCATTCTCCTGCCGATAGGAAACCTGCTACTTCTGAGGAAAGTAATCTAGAAAGCCCTCCTGGAAAACATACCACAGGAATGTGTCAACACTGATTTTGCACACCGATATATTGCTCTTTTTCTTTACAAACATACACAGACATGAAAAATATGCCTTTGATCTATATTAAGGCAAATGTAGGCCTGAAGCTTTTTCAAGACACTCAGCTGAAAATGTTTCGTAAAGAACAACAAGAGAGAAAGATTGTCTCTAACAAATAATTACATGATAAAGAACACACCAGTCATTCTTTAATAACTCTTACCTGCGATGCACAGTGGGCATTTTTAAATTTAATGATTTGTTCTGTTGAGGGGAAAGGAAGTACCAACTATTACGATACTAGAGAACAAACTGACTTTAAAACTATCTGGTTAACAGGTATGAAAAGAAGAAATAGTGGTTTGTTCAGCTCCAATTCTCCTTATCTTCATCATCAGCAGAGAAGACATCACTTCCTGTGGGAAGTCTTCCTCCAGAAAGCCCTCCTAGAAAACATATAGAACGTCATTAATACTGTATAAACACAACAAGTCATTGTATATTAATCTGGACAGTATAGAAGAGATATGTTCATTCATCCTATAGAAACAAAGAGTGGAAGACATGTTTCCCAGTACCATTCGCTTACAGTTCTTCTACACGTCCCCCATCAGTCTGCTGCCATCTGAGGGAAGAAGGGAGAGAGGGAAATGGGGGGAGCGAGACAGCGGAAGAGAGAGAGAGCGGATGTGCGAGGAACAGAAATATCATCTACCTTCACTCCTTCAGTATCAACTGACCTTCACTATGCACACATTTCAGATAAACTGTGAAGTGATGACCTTACTTTCATTGACTCCCTCCTACCGTAAGCCTCAGCTTGCCAGACTGAAGAGGGGAAAGATAATCAATCAAACAGTTATTAATGAACTTTAAGGCTAGTCAATGAAAAATAAGTTTGTTGAATAAATGATAGTAGCATGGGTAGGAATGTGGCAAAGAGTTTATCATTTAATGCACACAATGAACATGTAGTAAAGCCATTAAATAAGTATGTTTCTTACAGGTTTCCAGTTAGGATTGAGCTCAGGATGGTCTCCAGGCCAATCCTCCACGTACTGCTCCTGTTTTGGGTTCCACAAAGTTACCCCAGTTCAGTTACCCCAGGGTGGCAGGTAGCCTAGTGTTAAGTGTTGGGCAAGTAACCGAAAGGTCGCTGGTTCGAATACCCTAGTTGACAATGCGGAAAATCTGTTGATGTTCCCTTGAGCAAGGCACTTGACCTTAATTTGCTCTAGGGGTGCCGTACTTCTATGGCTGACTTTGTAAAACAACACATTTCACTGCACCTATCTGGCGTGTGACAATAAAATATATTTCTTTCTTTCTGCAGTACACACAGCAATAAGACAGTCAAAGATAAAAGTTCACCAATGTTTCTGTCCATGTTGACCATTCAGTAGTGAGAGAGGGACAAACACAATGGTGATATTGCTTCTGATGACAGTGGTGGCGTCCGTACATGACTTGATAGCTTGGGTAATCTTTTTCGAAGGAGACGGTTTGGGAGGTCCGTTGGGGGTCTTCACCTGAGAGTTCACAACAGCATGTCATTATTTGCAGTGAAAGAAATACAGTTCACATTAGAAATAAACAAGAGTCTGAAGATGTAAGAAAGGAGACCTGTAAATTACTGTAACAGGGGCGAACCATTGGAAGTCTGTGTGGGGGACATGGATGTGGCTTGAGCATACCATGTTTTAGGGCAGTAAGGGTAGGTTGAAGAACATCACGTTTGGTTCTGTGAGGGGTCGTCAGGAACATGTCATACTGTTTTATCAGAGGGGGTTGCAAGGCTGGAATCCTTTGTGTTCAATCACCTACCCTGAAACTAGGAACATAAAGTTCATAGCTCTGAAGGAATGTCAACAGACAACAATGCCATGCCAACACAGTTCCTGAGCTACATTTGAAATAAACCTCTACATAAACTGTTCACATACTGTAACGACTTCTGCCGAAGTCGGTTCCTCTCCTTGTCCGGTCGGTGTTCAGTGGGCGACGTCACCGGTCTTCTAGCCATCACCGATCCATTTTTCATTTTCCATTTGTTTTGTCTTGTTTTCCCACACACCTGGTTTCAACTCCCTCATTAGATGTTGTGTATTTAACCCTCTGTTTCCCCCATTTCCTTGTCCGGAATTGTTTATTGTAAGTGCCTGTGCACATGTTTGCTGGTGCGCAACGGGTTTTGTACCCATGTGTTTGTTATTTTGTATGCCGGTGGTTTTGACATTAAACTGCTCCGGCTATTACCAAGTTCTGCTCTCCTGCGTCTGACTTCCCTGCCACCAGTTACGCACCCCTTACACATCATTACCTACATTACTTTGTGGGCAACTACCTGACAACAAGCTTCATACTATAACTTCAAGGTATGAAATAGTCACATTTATTTTAGGGCACAAGAGGTGAGAAGAGTTGAACAGGTGTATTGAATAACCAACCCGTCCAGATTTACTCACCAGTCTGCTCTCCACCAAAAACCCCTCCACGGCCTCACACTGGCCATTCCCTCACCATTTCCCTTGCCATGTTCCCTCGCCATGTGTTGTCATGTGTTGCTGCCTTGCTATGTTGTTGTCTTAGGCCTCTCTTTATGTAGTGCTGTGTTGTCTCGCTTGTTGTGTTTTGTCCCATATTTATATTGTATTTTTATAAAAAAATTATCCCAGGCCCCCGTCCCCGCAGGAGGCCTTTTGCCTTTAGGTAGGCCGTCATTGTAAATAAGAATTGGTTCTTAACTGACTTGCCTAGTTAAATAAAGATTAAATAAAATAATTAAAATCTCCTCCGTATCCTGACAGAGAAAGAAGTAAAAATCTAAACACAAGTCAAGGAAGTTTGATCTTCTTGTTGTAAAAGTTGACGTTCTCTTATTCAACTGAAATCATGTTTTCAAGACAGGGATTTAGAATTATTCAACAGTTTAACGATTTGTGATTTGACACAAACACACGTCGTTAACAATTTCATGGCATCACTGGCATGCAAACAGTGAAATTAGTTTTGATCTTAATATGGTTGTTGTCTTGATATTCAATCCAGTAAGGTATTTTTATGCACTATAATAAATGAGGTATTCTTCTGAACGTGCTTGTTACTAAACTACACTGAACAAAAATATAAACACAACATGTAAAGTGTTTGTCCCATGTTTCATGGTCGCAGAAATGTTTCATACCCACAAAATGTGTATTTCTCTCAAATTTGGTGCACGCATTTGTATAAATCCCTGTTAGTGAGCATTTCTCCTTTGCTAAAATAATCCATCCACTTGACAGGTGTGGCATATCAAGGAGATGATTAAACAGCATGAACATTACACAGGTGCACTGGGGACAACAAAAGGCCACTAAAATGTGCAGTTTCCTCACACAACACAATGCCACAGATGTCTCAAGGGTTGAGGTAGCGTGTATTTGGCATGCTCACTGCAGGAATGTCCACCAAGGCTTTTGCCAGAGAATTGAATGTTAATTTCATCATCTCTAGCAGCTAACCAGTGTCTACACATGTGAAAACAACACATTTATATGATCAGTGGTTAAAAAGATGAGAATTAAGATCATAAAAAATGCTTCTCTGTGACATCACAGGGTAGGGTTAGAAAGTAAAGAACTGTGATTTTCAAAACCTGTCATGAGTTTCTAGCCCAATGGAGGGTATTTTATTGATCCCACGTCACTGTGAATCTCAAAGTGTTTGAATATCACTGCTTTTAAAATGTTTTCACTTTTGAACTTCATATTTCTTTGCAAAAAAAAATGTTCTGTAGATAATGGAAATGAGGTTGGAAAGTGGAGTTGTCCTTTAAAGAGGAATGCCTTTAAAAAGCAACAAATCCCTTTAAAAATGTCCTATGTTGCTTCGATATGAGTCTGAAAAAGTTATTGGGTGTCAAAATTGACTACAAAGTGTAAAATAGGACAATTTTGTATATAAAGTCAGTCTGGGCTGAAACGGAGTATGGAGCATCCATGCGTCACAACGGGTAAATGAAGGTCGGGTTTTGATTACTGCAGTGATTGCTCTCTATCCAATAGCATAGACAGTGTGACAGACCTGCTCAGCAGCTCCGACTGTTTACATAAGACAACACGTCACACATTTTTTACTTTAGAAACACTGCACCGAACACCTTAATTAGATTTAAAATTTCACAACTAAAACATTCTTGAGTTATCTTAGATTCATTCTGGGGATTTTGAGGAAGTGAAATAGGCTCATTACCAAAATGCCGAATCGGTTAGGAAACACACCTCCAAGACTGAAATCTTTTTTTTCTAATGAGCAACATAAAAACACATGTGACAATCTACATATTCAGAGCCTTTTTAATGGTCCTGTGCAGTCAAACACGTGATTTTTCTGTGTTTCAATATATTTCCACACTATGAGGCCACCTGGAATGTTTTGCCTGTTTTGGTGGGATGGAGTTTTGGCCTGCCTGGTGACATCTGCCTGCCTGGTGACATCACCAGTTGGTACATTAACCAAACCATTCAACTCATTCAAACTCTTTGGAGAAAATAAATTTTAAAACATAGCTGGTGATCTTGAAGTACCTTGCTGTAGTATTATTTTCATTAAAAATCCATTTTGCGGTGTTAGTTTAATCAGGTGTTATACATTATGATATCGCCCCATTGGGTTAAAAAGGCACTATGGCCAAGCTGTTGCTGCTTGAGTGAACACACTGCTCCCATTTCTCAATGCTGTGGTGTCTAAAAAGACTGCTTATGATATACAGGTGATCATTGATATATTGATATAGTGCTGTCGCTCTGTGGTGTTATGTGGTACTGCAGTTTTGGGGAGAAGAGACGAGAGTGAAAGTGAAAGATAAACTACAATTGCGCAGAGAACAAACACCAAACTGAGTGGAAAACGTGGTTACAATTTCCACATCTATTTCTCATCACTTTTCAACAACTAAGGTAAGAAAATGTGTACATTAAAGTAACAACATTTTTGATTAAGGTTAGAAAATGTTTAAATTATTATGGAATTTGTGAAATCTGGTTTTACATTTACACTTCCATTTAATTTAGCAGATGTTCCTATTCAGAGAGACTTACAGTTAATGCCTCCATTTTAAGATAACTTTTGGTGAGACAACCTCATATCACAGACAAAGAACATGTTCCCCGAATCAGGGTAACGGATTGTAACTGTAACTGTAATCCGTTGCATTACTAACAAAAATATTGCAATCAGATAACAGATACTTTTGAAAAAAATATATTATTATAATTTTTTTATAAACAGCAAATTTAGAAATTATGTTTGCGAAAAATGTATTTAACACCTTTCTTTTTTCTCAGTGTTATCCAAGATAGCAATGAAAAGAGTCAAAATTTTAAGTTTGTTCTGTCTGAGCGAGTCTGAGCGCAAGTCAGACATCAATACTATATGATGACAAATAAAATGTGTTTGATGGATCGAGGGAAAGAGCAGGAAAAGGCTTTTGTAGGCTACAGTCCAAGCAATGTCTTCCAATTGTTATCTGGCTTTTTCAAAGTCCCATTCTTGAAGATCAAGGACAATTAAATGAATTGGAACGACTGGAACTCTGGCAGACTTTGGTTTTTCATGTAGAGATATAGCCTCATTTTATTATTATCTGTGTAGAAAGCAATGGTTTAGAAGGAGCCTACATAACCAACCCATAAAGTAAATGCAATGTCCATTTATGGCCAGCTTTGTAAACTCTAAAATGTATTATCCTGCAATACATTTGTTCAATTGGAAATATACATTTTTGTATTCTTCAAATGCATCTTAAAGGGAAAGACATCTAAAAGTACATTACTGATTTGGGTTAATCCAAAAGTTACGTTACTGATTACAATTGTGGACAGGTAACTAGTAACTGTAAAGGATTACATTTAGAAAGTAACCCAACCCTGCCCCCAATAAAGTAGTTATTAGCAAAATCAGTGCTAGTAGGAAAAAGACAAGTGCCAGTGTTATTCTGTTAATTACACTGCTCAAAAAAATAAAGGAACACTTAAACAACACAATGTAAATCCAAGTCAATCACACTTCTGTGAAATCAAACTGTCCACTTAGGAAGCAACACTGATTGACAATAAATTTCACATGCTGTTGTGCAAATGGAATAGACAAAAAGATGGAAATTATAGGAACATTAGCAAGACACCCCCAATAAAGGAGTGGGTCTGGCAGGTGGCTGACACAGACCACTTTTCAGTTCCTATGCTTCCTGGCTGATGTTTTGGTCACTTTTGAATGCTGGCGGTGCTTTCACTCTAGTGGTAGCATGAGACGGAGTCTACAACCCACACAAGTGGCTCAGGTAGTGCAGCTCATCCAGGATGGCACATTCAATGCGAGCTGTGGCAAGAAGGTTTGCTGTGTCTGTCAGCGTAGTGTCCAGAGCATGGAGGAGCTACCAGGAGACATGCCAGTACATCAGGAGACGTGGAGGAGCCGTAGGAGGGCAACAACCCAGCAGCAGGACCGCTACCTCCGCCTTTGTGCAAGGAGGAGCACTGCCAGAGCCCTGTAAAATGACCTCCAGCAGGCCACAAATATGCATGTGTCTGCTCAAACGGTCAAAAACAGACTCCGATGAGGGTGGTATGAGGGCCCGACGTCCACAGGTGGGGTTGTGCTTACAGCCCAACACCGTGCAGGACTTGGCATTTCCCAGAGAACACCAAGATTGGCAAATTCGCCACTGGCGCCCTGTGCTCTTCACAGATGAAAGCAGGTTCACACTGAGCAATGATCCACTAATGTTTGTGACAGACGTGACAGAGTCTGGAGACGCCGTGGAGAACGTTCTGCTGCCTGCAACATCCTCCAGCATGACCGGTTTAGCGGTGGGTCAGTCATGGTGTGGGGTGGCATTTCTTTGTGGGGCCGCACAGCCCTCCATGTGCTCGCCAGAGGTAGCCTGACTGCCATTAGGTACCGAGATGAGATCCTCAGACCCCTTGTGAGACCATATGCTGACACATGGAAATAATAGGTCATTTTGCAGGGCTCTGGCAATGCTCCTCATTGCACAAAGGCGGAGGTAGCGGTCCTGCTGCTGGGTTGTTGCCCTCCTACGGCCTCCTCCACGTCTCCTGATGTACTGGCATGTCTCCTGGTAGCGCCTCCATGCTCTGGACACTACGCTGACAGACACAGCAAACCTTCTTGCCACAGCTCGCATTGATGTGCCATCCTGGATGAGCTGCACTACCTGAGCCACTTGTGTGGGTTGTAGACTCCGTCTCATGCTACCACGAGAGTGAAAGCACCGCCAGCATTCAAAAGTGACCAAAACATCAGCCAGGAAGCAGCCATGACCAGCCAGAGCCGTCAGCCAGCCATGACCAGCCAGAGCCGTCAGCCAGTCCGGAGCTGCCCCTCAGTCCGGAGCTGCCCTTCACGTCGGAGTTGCCCCTCAATCCGGAGTTGCCCCTCAATCCGGTGTTGCCCCTCAATCCGGTGTTGCCCCTCAATCCGGTGTTGCCCCTCAATCAGTGTTGCTTCCTAAGTGGACAGTTTGATTTCAAAGAAGTGTGATTGACTTGGAGTTACATTGTGTTGTTTAAGTGTTCCCTTTATTTTTTTGAGCAGTGTATTTTATTATTCATCTTAGATCTCTTGAAGCTATCCTCAGACAACCCTCAACTGTCATCACCTCTGGATGTTCTACTACCACCAGACCTGCAGTAATTCAGCTGAGTATGTTTTGACAGGAGTTTTACATTGGTCCTGTTGTGGGGAAATGACATAGGGTATATCATTCAATAGTGGATTTATGTGAGACTTTTACTATTTGCAATCGAGTCAGTTTTAGCTATCTTTATGAACAGTATGTATTTATGCATATCTGTGTGTGTGTGTGTGTGTGTGTGTGTGTGCGTGTGTGTGTGTGTGTGTGTAGTGATGGGGTAAGACATTTGTACTAGGCTAATGAGATATATATTATTTATTGAAATGACCTTTGAACACAGTAAATATAGCAGATTGTAACTTTAATATGACACCCCACTTACAGTTCCCCTTATTTGGTTTACTGTACCTCCCTAAAGTTGAGGTTTGCAGAAATTAGTGAAGAAATCGCCATTGAATAAAAAAAAATGAATGCTTGAAGATCGAATACAGGCTACCTGGAATGTTAGCCATTTTTGGTGGGATGGAGTTTTTGCCTGCTTGGTGATGTTACCAGGCAGTAAATTAGGTAGACCAATAAGAAAGAGAGTTCCAAACCTTTCTGCCAATAACAGCTAGTTTTCAGTTTCCCCCTCCACACTCAGACCACTCCCAGACATTCCTACCAAAATATTTGCTTGAGAAATTGCTCTTTGCTAAGAAGCCATTTTTGTATATTCTTGACCATTTTAATTTAAAACAATCACAGTAAGGTACTTAATTTTTACCCAAAAAGTATTTGATATTGAGATAAAAACAGCTACATCGGAACTTTATCTGAGATAGTTAGTTAAATTAGTTATTCAGTTACAAATGTTAATTTATTCATCAGAGTGGTTTGTGTCTTTCCTCTGGATAAATCTGTCTGACAACTTTTTCCCCCCAGAGTCTACTGAACTACGAAAGCTCAAAGACAACATCAACCCATTCAATAAACTCTTTGGAGTTAAATATTTACAAAAATGTACAGATGACTTTAAAAACATAGCTTGTGATCTTGCTCGATTCAGGGTCAATTCATAGGGGCAGCTGGTGGAGCTACCCTTCCTGGTTCCTTGAGGCCCCCACACCGGCCCTATGCAGCCGTTTCTATAGCAATATGAAATCAATTCTGGGTAACAATTAACTAACTTACTGTAATATTATTTTCATTAAAATGCTCAAAAATAGTTTTTTTATGTCACTTTTGCGGTGTTAGTTTAATCAGGTGTTATACATTATGATATCGCCCCATTGGGTTAAAAAGGCAGTATGGCCAAGCTGTTGCTGCTTGAGTGAACACACTACTCCCATTTCCCAATGCTGTGGTGCCTAAAAAGACTGCTTATGATATACAGGTGATCACAAGTCCATAATGTACTATGGTTTGTTCAAATAGCACCACAGGGTCCACACCAAAATACCTGTAATGAGAGAGAGAGAGAGCGAGAGAGAGAGGCACGCGCCCACACACCTAAACCAGACATAGAAAACACTGGATATATTGATACAGTGCTGTCCCTATGTGGTGTTATGTGGTACTGCAGTTTTGTGGAGGAGAAGGAGAGGAGAGTGAAAGTGAAAGATAAAGTACAATTGCACAGAAAACAAACACCCAACGGAGTGTAAAACGTGGTTATCATTTACAAATTCATTTATCATCACATTTCAACAACTAAGGTGAGAAAATGCTTATATTAATGTAGGAACATTTTTAATTAAGTTTAGAAAATGTTTAAATTATTATGGAATTTGTGAAATCTGGTTTTACATTTACACTTCCATTTAATTTGGCAGATGTTCCTATCCAGAGAGACTTACAGTTAATGCCTCCATTTTAAGATAACTTTTGGTGAGACAACCTCATATCACAGACAAAGAACATGTTCCCTCAATCAGGGTAACGGATTGTAACTGTAACTGTAATCCGTTGCATTACTAACAAAAATATTGCAATCAGATAACAGATACTTTTGAAAAAAATGTATTATTATAATTTTTTTATAAACATCAAATTTAGAAATTATGTTTGCAAAAAAAATATTTAACACCTTTCTTTTTTCTCAGTGTTATTCAAATAAGCAATGAAAAGAGTCACAATTTTAAGTTTGTTCCGTCAGCACAAGTCAGACATCACTACTATATGATGACAAACCAACTGTGTTTGATGGATCGAGGGAAAGAGCAGGAAAAGGCTTTTGTAGGCTACAGTCCAAGCTATGTCTTCCAGTGGTTATTTGTCTTTTTCCAAGTCCCATTCTTGAAGATCACGGAGAATTAAATGAATTGGAATGACTGGAAATCTGACAGACTTTGGTTTTTAATGTAGAGATATAGCCTCATTTTATTACTATCTGTAGTAGAAAGCAATGGTTTAGAAGGAGCCTACATAACCAACCCATAAAGTAAAATACAACATCCATTTATGGCCAGCTTTGTAAACTCTAAAATGTATTATCCTGCAATACATTTTGCTCAATTGGAAATATACATTTTTGTATTCTTCAAATGCATCTTGAAGGGAAAGTAATCTAAGTACATTACTTATTTGGGGTAATCCAAAAGTTACGTTACTGATTACAATTGTGGACAGGTAACTAGTAACTGTAAAGGATTACATTTAGAAAGTAACCCAACCCTGCCCCCAATAAAGTAGTTATCAACAAAGTCAATGCTATTAGGAAAAGACAAGTGGCAGTGTTATTCTGTTAATTATTTTATTATTCATCTTAGATCCCTTGAAGCTATTCTCAGACAACCCTCAACTGTCATCACCTCTGGATGTTCTACTACCACCAGACCTGCAGTAATTCAGCTGAGTATGTTTTGACAGGAGTTTATCATTGGTGCTGTTGTGGGGAAATGACATAGGGTTTATCATTCAATAATGTGTTTGACATTTACAATCGAGTCAGTTTTAGCTATCTAGATGAACAGCATGTATTTATGCACATGTCTGTGTCTGTGTGATGGGTTAACATATTTGTAGTAGGCTAATGAGATTGTTTATTGAAATGACCTTTGAACAGCAGTAACTATAGCGGATATTAACTTTAACACAACACCTGTAATGGAGATGAAGGGAGTCAGGAAGCAGGTGGTGAGTTTAACATAAACAAATATGGAGCGATACAAAAGAAGAGAAGCGTCTGACATGAAAACAGAACCAATTCTGCCTGGTGAGAAAAGCTACAGAGTACTAGATATAGGGATAGTAATCAGGGTAGTGTTGAAGTCCAGGTGTGCCTAATGAAAGGGCGCAGGTGTGCGTAATGATGGGCTGCCAGGACCGGCAACGTCGAGCTGGAGTAGACGTGACAGTACACCGACTAGGGGATGCCCCGAGGGCGAGGAGCGGGCCGGTCCAGTCGGCAAAGATAGAAATCTCAGATGATGTTGGATCTCGAATGTCGTCCACCGGTATCCAACACCGCTCCTCTGGACCGTACCCCTCCCAGTCCACCAGGTACTGGAGTCAACCCCCACGGTGTCGGGTGTCCAGGAGGGATCTGACGGCATAGGCGGGGCTTCCCTCATTGTCCAGGGGAGGTGGAGGGCTGTCGTGGTGTTTGGCCTCAGCAAGGGGACCGAGAACCACCGGCCTGAGGAGGGATCCGGTAGTTAGTGGGGAGCTGTATTCTAATCTATGTCACCTCTAACAAAACAGAGTGATAGATAAATGATAAGTAATCAAGGTAGTAATGAAGTCCAGGTTTAACAGATGGGGCGCAGGTGTACGTAATGATGGTTGCCAGCTGTGCGTAAAGGTGGGTTGCCAGGACCGGTGGTTAGTAAACCTGAAACGTTGAGCGGTGGAGCGAGAGTAGACGTGACAACATTATTGTGGGAAATAATTCAAAACTGCCCTGGCCTTCACCTCCCATAAATATAAAAACATATTCATATCTATACTGAACAAAAATATAAACACAACATTCAACAATTTCAACGATTTTACTGAGTTACAGTTAATATAAAAAAATCAGTCAATTCAAATTAATTCCTTAGGCCCTAATCAATGGATTTCAGATGACTGGGCAGGGGCACAACCATGGGTGGGCCTGGGAGAGCATAGGGCCACCCACTGGGGAGCCTTGCCCAGCCAATCAGAATGAGTTTTTCCCCACAAAAGGGCTTTATGATAGACGGAAATACTCCTCAGTTTCATCAGCTGTCCGTGTGGCTGGTCTCAGACGATCCTGCAGGTGAAGAAGCCGAATGTGGAATTCTCTCAAACAACGTTGGAGGCAGCTTATGGTAGAGAAATTAACACTTAATTCTCTGGCAACAACTCTGGTGGACATTCCTCCAGTCAGCATGCCAATTGCATGCTCCCTCAAAACTTGAGACATCTGTGGCATTGTGTTGTGTGACAAAACTGCAGATTTTAGAGTAGCCTTTTATTGTCCCCAACACAAGGTGCATCTCTGTAAAGATCATGCTATTTAATCAGCTTCTTGATTTAACACCTGTCAGGTGGATGGATTATCTTGGCAAAGGAGAAATGCTCACCAACAGGGATGTAAAAAGAATTGTGCAGAACATTTTAGAGAAAAAAGCATTTGGCCGAATGGAACATTCTTGGGATCTTTATTTCAGCTCATGAAACATGGGACCAACACTTTACATGTTACGTTTATTTTTGTTCAGTATAAATATGCAGCACTTATATACCTACAAATATACTATAAATAGCTACACTTTGATAACACTTAGGTCCACTAACATCATCCTGTCTAATGATTCATCCTTCGTGTTCTGTTTCTACAGCCTCTCCCTCTCCAGCACACAACTAAGATCTGCTGCTTCTGGTGAACCTTCTAAGAGGAAGACAATTAACAAAGTCAGAAATGGCAACTGCTGGAAACAGACGTAGCAAGGAAATTGGGCGTGATAGTGAGTAATATTTATTAACTTATTAAAGCGGTTTCACCCAGAGCAACCCACATAAAATAATAATAGTTTACTATATAATACTAGTGGTTAGAGCGTTGGGCCAGTAACTGAAAGGTTGCTGGATCGAATCCCCGAGCTGACAAGGTAAAAATCTGTCGTTCTGCCTCTGAACAAGGCAGTTAACCCACTGTTCCCTGGACGCCGAAGTTGTGGATGTCGAGTTAAGGCAGCCCCCCGCACCTCTCTGATTCAGAGGGGTTGGGTTAAATGCAGAAGACACATTTCAGTTGAAGGGATTCAGTTGTACAACTGACTAGGTATCCCCCTTTCCCTTCCCACCTATAGTACTTACCATAGAATTCTGTATTATTCTGTAGTAAACTGTAGTATACTGTACTCTGTACTATCCCTCTATCATGTAGTGCTTACTATATACTTTTGTAGTGTACTGTAGAATACTATACTACACTCGGATTTTAATTTGCTAACACATCATTTGCATATGTCCATTCCCCTCCCCGATATTCCAATTTGTGCGGCCCAAGAGGTTATAGAAAAGAGCAGAAGCGCTGAACCTAGCTGATCATACCCCAGTCCTGCCTACATACAGGTTATTGACAATCTGCTCTTTTAGTATTAGTCCAGTATGTTTCCTCAAGGAGAAAACCCCCAAAATATCAAATATAATTTAAAAAAGATAATGGAATAAAAGAAACAAAAACACTATTAGTAAATACTACAGTATACTACAGTAAATACTGCAGTATACTACATTCATATCTGCTAAAACACTACAGTAAATACTACAATATACTACATTCATATCTGCAAAAAACACTACAGTAAATACTACAGTATGTAAGTATAGTAATACTATTACAGTATACTATAGTATTTTTCATGTGGGAAGGCTTCAATTTTATCACGGGTTGTCAATAAAGCAGATTTTAAAGGCAATGTTACCATGTTCAGGGGGGTTTGCAGTCACGGTAAAATTATGCAGATATTGGCTCAGTCTGAATTTACCTTTAAATGGCGCATTGTATACAGGCATGACCGATTTGAGTCTGTCCCCAAGTTTCTTCCTGGTATACCATAAAACAGATTATGCTTCATGACATGACTACAAATATTTGGGATTTGAGATCAAATGTTTTGTATGAGGTGAACGTACAGAATGTCACCTTTTTATTTTCATACATCTGTTTTACCACTTAGAAATGAAACACTTTATGTATCTGTGGTCCTATATTTCTAGCACGCAATGACTCCATCAAGCTTGTGACTCTAGAAACGTGTTGGATGCATCTGCTGTTTGTTTTGGTTCAGATTATTTTGTGTCCCATAGAAATGAATGGTAAATAATGAATTGTGTTGTTTTGGAGTCACTTTAATTGTAAATTATAATATATGTTTCTTAACAATTCTACATTAATGTGGATGCTACCAAGATTACGGATAAACATGAATAAATCGTGAATAATGATGAGTTAGAAAGTTACAGAGGAACAAAGATCACACCCCCCAGACATGTTAACCTGTTCCTTTCTCACGCATCATTATTCACAACCAAAACAAACTGAAGATCAATCCAACAAGTTTGTAGAGTCACATGCTTGATGTATTCATTGCGTGCTAGGAATATGGGACCAAAATACAACACTTTTGACTACTTTAATACACTACAGTGAGTGTACAAAACATTAAGGACACCTTCCTAATATTGAGTTGCACCCCTTTTGCTCTCAGAACAGCCTCAATTCCTCAGGGCATGGACTCTACAAGGTGGCTAAAGTGTTCCACAGGGATGCTGGCCCATGTTGACTCCAATGCTTCCCACAATTGTGTCAAGTGCAGGGGTGGCAGGTAGCCTAGTGGTTTGAGTGTTGGACTAGTAACCGGAGCTGATCAAATCCCTGAGCTGACAAGGTAAAAATCTGTCGTTCTGCCCCTGAACAAAGCAGTTAACCCACTGTTCCTAGGCCTTCATTGAAAATAAGATTTTTTTCTTAACTGACTTGCCTAGTTAAATAAAGGTCAAATAAAAAGTTAGCTGGATGTCCTTTGGGTGATGAACAATTTTTGATTCACACAGGAAACTGTTGAGTATGAAAAACCCAGCAGTGTGCAGTTCTTGACACAAACTGATGTACCTATGGCAACAGCCTATGGCACCTACTACCATACTCTGTTCAAAGGCACTTAATTAAATAATTTGTCTGGCCCATTCACCCTCTGAATGGCACACCTACACAATCCATGTCTCAATTGTCTTAAAAAATATTCTTTAACCTGTCTCCTCCCCTTCATTTACACTGATTGAGTGGATTTAACAAGTGACATCAATAAGGGATCATAGCTTTTACCTGGTCAATCTATGGCATGGAAAAAGCAGGTGTTCCTAATGTTTTGTACAATCAGTGTATAAGTGAATTTTATCAAATACTTATGACACCTTCAATGCATTCCTTTCTAATCGGTAAAAAATATATGTATGAAAATACCTTCAAATAAAATGTGACATTCTGTACTGTTGCCTCATTTAATACATTTTATCTAAAATATAGTGCCAAATTAACAAACATTGTAGCTTCACTGTCCAAATAAATAAAGGGGAGTGTATGTGAACGCATAACTGAAACTTGGTTAAATTAAGATGTTTTTCAACATTAACTGAGATCAGAAGTAACCGGTAAATTAGGTATTCAATGATAAAATGTAATTGTTGGGTGGGTTGTGGGTTTCTGTTTTTCCTCTCAAAACACTGTCTGACAATTCTTTTTTTTCCAGTGTCAAAAAAACTAGGAAACCTCAAGCATGACATCAAGTCATTCAAGGAACTCTTTAAAAATAAAAAAACATCTTTACAAGAAATAGCAAATCACTTTAAATGGAAAGCTTCTGATATTAAAAAAATAAAGGACCAAGCTGCCATAAGGAGGAATGTTGGGGTTGGAATGGCGGTATATGCCAGCACAGTGGGATTAGGTCTATCTTTGTTTACTGGGGGCCTCTCCCTGCTCGTTGCAGGGGCAGTCGTGGGTGCAGTTGGTGGAGCTACTATCACTGCTTCTAACATCGTCAAGATGTTGTTAGAGAATGAAGGCCAAGTGAAAATGAAGAAAGGTGCAGAAGAATTCAATAACAGTATTCAACCAATTGTTGAATGCCTGAAAAAAATCCAAACAAATGTTCAAACATTGGAGGAATTGTCCTCCTCCACATCCATGGTAACTACACGTCTGAGTACAGCAGCAGAAGTAACCAGTCTGATGAAGAAAGTGGCTAAACTCATCATCCAGGTCCGTAGGAACGAGGCTCTTGAAAATGATTTCACTCGGATCATGGAATCAGCTGAACTGTGTCAGAAGACTATAGATGACTTTGAAACGTTGACAGAAGAATTCAACAAGGTGTCAGATTTCGCACAGGTGGTCAAACCTCTACTTTAACTTGGACAAATAATGGCAGAAATAGAAGAGAAATTGGGAACTAAGTGTGTTTGTCTATGTCCACTCAGTGCTCCATAATTTGTCAATTCAATGTCATTTATTATTTTAATTTTTGGATGAGATGACTTTCATGTCTATTCTCTTTTGTGAAATGTACATGTCACATTTCAAGTGAACTATTCATTTGACATTGTTGTTAAATTAATTTCAGTATATGAAAAATATTGTGAAGGGAGTATGGGAGAGCGAGAGGGAGACGGCGAGGGAGTAGGGGAGAGGAGGAGGGAGGGAGTAAGAGCAAGAGAGGGAGGGAAAGAGGGAGGGAGGAAGTATGGGAGAGAGGGAGGGTGTACGGGAGAGAGGGGGGGAGTAAGGATGTGAGAGCGGAGGAAAGAGAGAGACCAAGGAGGGAGCAACGGAGAAGAGGCGCGAGAGAGAGTTGTGATTGAATTAGAGAGAGAGGTTAGGAGAGAGGATAGAGATGAGTTGAGGGGAGAAGTGGAGGGAGTTGATCGAGTAAGAGTGGAGAGTAGTGTGTTGATTGTGACCGGAGGGAGAGGGAGGGATAGAGAGGATAGGAAATGAGGAGAGAGATGTAAGAGATGGAGAAGGAGGGAGGGATAGAGAGAGAAGACGAGTGGGCAGATGGCAGAATGGAGAAGGATGAGAGAGAGAGAGAGAGGAGAGAAAATGGGAGTGAGAGGAGGAGAAAGAGTAGGGATAAGGAAGAGAGATGGAAGAGGGGATGGAGAGAGGGAGGGAGGGGGATAGATTGAGAGGGAGAGCTAGAGAGAGAGAGGGAGGGATAGAGAGAGATATGGGAGGGAGGGATAGAGAGAGATTATGGAGGAGAAGTGGAGGAGAGATGGAGAATGAGGAGGGATAGAGAGGGGAGGAGCGGAGAAGGAGAGAAGTGGGGGATAGTGGGAGAGGAGTGAGAGGAGAGAGAGAATGAGCAGAAGGGGAGAGAAGGGGTGGGGGGTGAGAGAGGAGGGAGGGGAGGAGGAGAGATGGATGGAGAGGAGAGAGGGAGGGAGGGAGAGGGAGGGAGGAGAGAGGAGGGCGGAGAGGAGAGGGGGGAGAGAGAGGGAAGGGAGAGAGAGAGAGGGAGAAGAGGGGAGGGATAGGGAGAGGAGGGCGAGGAGGGAGTAGGAGAGAGGGAGGGAAAGCGGGGGGGGAAAACGAGGGGGAGTGCGGATGTGTGGAGAGAGGAGGAGGGTAGATGGGAGGAGAGAGAGATGGAGAAGGGAGGGATAGAGAGAGATGGAGAAAGGGCGAGGAGAGAGAGAGGAAAGAAAAGGGAGGGAGAGAGAGAGAGTGAGGGAGGGAGAGGAGAGAGGGTGGGAGAGAGGGACTAGAGAGAATGGAGAGAGAAGAGAGAGAGGAGGAGAAGGAAAGAGGGAGGAGGGAGCGAAGAAGGGATAGCATATGAGGGGGAGGTTTGAGGCAGTAGGTGTTATGGAGTATGATGGGTGAGAGAGATTTATTGGAGTGATGAATGAGGAACAGGAGAGAAGAGAATAGGAGAGGTGTTGTAGATGCAGAGGAGGTGGTGTAGTACGGATAGGAGGAGACTGGAGGGTGTAGGTAAAGCCTGGGTGAGGAGAGAAGAGAGTTTGTTTTTTGGGAGAAGTGAGGGAGATGGGTGGCAGAGAGCGGGAGGGAGAGGACTAGACTGGGAGAGAGGGAGGAGAGGTAGAGGGAGGTGGAGAGGAAGGGCGGAGGAGGAGAGGGTAGAAAGAGGAGAGAGAGAGAAGAGGACAGGAGAGGATAGGAGATGGGAGGGAGAGAGAGTAGTAGGTGGGAGAGGAGGATAGAGAGGATGGAGATGAGGAGGGAGGGGAAGAAAGAGGGGAGACGGGGAGAGAGGAAGTGATATTAGATTGTTAGGGAGGGGGGGTAGGGAAGACTAGACGAGATGAAGAGGGAAGGAGAGAGAGAGATAGGGAGGGTTAGAGAGAGGGATAGATAGAGGGAGGGAGAGAGGGATAGAGAGGGAGGGGGAGAGATGGAGAGAGAAAGAGATGGAGAGAGAGTGAGGGACGGACGGAGAGAGGGGGTGAGGGAGGGATGGAGAGAGGGAGAGATGGAGAGAGAGGGAGGGAGAGAGCAGTATAACCTACCAGCCTCTCAGTCTGCTCCACCCAGGTCAGAATACCAGCCTCTCAGTCTGCTCCACCCAGACAATCACCCACAACTGCAATCCTTATTGATTCAAATGGGAAGTTGTTAGTCCATAAAAGATGATTCCCTAGACACCAGGTGTATAAGTTCTGGTGTCCTACAACTGACAGTGCAATGCAGTTACTCAGTAAGACCAGGATTGACACCCCTGACAACATCATCATCCACACTGGCACAAACAATCTTCATGCCAAAGGTGAAAATGTATCTGGGGCAGTGAGAAGAGTGGCAGAACGGGCACAGGCTATGTTCCCAACAACCAATATAGTTGTGTCCACCCTCCTACCAAGAAAAGACTTCCCAGAAAAGTTGATCGACAACATAAATCAACAGATCACTGTGGACTGTGCCTCACTGCTCAACGTCAGAACGGCTCACCACCCCACTCTGACATGTGAACATTCATACGATAATGTACATCTTGATCAGGACAGTATCAGAACCTTTGCCAAGGACATAAAGGATGTAACACTTGGCAGGGACCCACACACCCATCACCCCAGCAGCAGAGGCCGCCCACTCCACTTTCTGAAACAACAGTACCCCCACCATCCCCAGGAGAGAAGAGCCAGACATGGCTTATTACAGCACAGCTCTGCTAGACCAGACCCAGCACAGATTCACCAGACCAGACCCGCCTCAGGACAGCACAACTAGACCCGTCCCATCACAACACAGCTCAACTAGACCCGCCCCATCACAACACAGCACTACTAGACCCGGCCCATCACAACACAGCTCTACTAGACCCGCCCCATCACAACACAGCTATCTCTACTACACCACACAAACGCTCTATAGACACCTCACGAACACAGCTCTACTAGACCAGGCCCATCACCAACACAGCTCACTAGACCAGGCCCCATCACAACACAGCTCTACTAGACCCAGACCCATGCACAAACACAGCTCTACTAGACCAGGACCAATCACAACACAGCTCTACTAGACCGGGCAACACACAGTCACTACAGGCCATCACAACCAGTCTACTGCCCATAACCATCTCTAGACCAGCAACAACCAGCAGACAGGCCCATACACACAGCTCTACTAGACCCGGCCGCATCACAACACAGGCTCACTAGACAGCCCATCCACAACCACAGCTCTACTAGGACCGCCCATCACAACACAGCCTCTACTGGACCCGGCCCATCACAAACACAGCTCTACTAAACCAGGCGCATCAACAACCACATTCACTAGACAGGACCCTCACAACACAGCTCTTACTAGAGCTAGGACCCATCACAACACAGCTCTATCTAGGACCAGGCCCCATAACCACAGCTGCTAATGGACCAGCCATCACAACACCAGCTCTACTAGACAACCCATCACAACACAGCTCTATCTATGGACCGCCACATCACAACACGCTTACTAGGACCTGGCCCACACCAACAACAGCTCTACATAGACCGGCCATTCACAAACACATCTCTGACTTAGACCAGACCCATACAACACTTTTCTACAACCCGAAGTCCAACCCTTTCTACTAGGACGCCCCATTCACAACACAGCTTTCTACTAAGACCCGGGGTCCCATCACAACACTTCTACTAACCACGGCCATCACAACAAAGCTTTTCTATACTAGACAAGCCGGCCCATTCACAACACTTTCTACTAGACCCCGGATCACAAACAGCTTTCTACTAGAACCCGGCCCATCTCACAACACCTTTCTACTAGACCGGCCCATCACAACAGCTTCTCTAGACCCAAGGCCCATCACAAACAGCCTTTCTGGACAGACCCATTCGACCACACAAAGCTTTTCTTACTAAGACCACCCATCACCAACACAGCTTCTACATAGACCAGGCCCATCCAACAACACAGCTCTACTAGACCCGCCCGATCACCAACACAGCTCTCTGACCACGGCCCATGCACAACACAGGCTCTACTGGACTCCGGCCATCACACCACATGCTCTACTAGACCAGGCCCATCACAACACAGCCTACTGGAGACCAGGACCCATCACAAACAGCTCTCTACTAGACCAGACCCATCACAACACAGCTCTACTAGCCTCGGACCCATCACAACCACATTTTTACTAGACCATTGACAACGCTCACTAGGATGCCACAACACAGCTCTACTAGACCAGGCCATCCACAACACGAGCACTACTAGGACCAGCTCACAGCCACCACTGGCCCACTACAACCACAGCTCTTACTGACCAGGCCCATCACACACACAGCTCTACTAGACCAGGCCCATCACAACACAGCTCTACTAGACCGCCCGCCCATCACAACACAGCTCATCTAGACCGCCCCATCACAACACAGCACTACTAGACCGGCCCATCACAACACAGCTCTACTACCAGACCCATCACAACACAGGCTCTACTAGACCAGCCCCATCACAACACAGCTCTACTAGACCCGGACCCATCCACAACCACAGCACTTACTAGACCAGCCCAATGCACAACACAGCTAACTGAAGCCCATCACACACAGCGTCTACTAGACCGGACCCATCACAACACAGCTCTACTAGCACTCCCATCCACAACCACAGCTCTAACTGAGAACCCATACCAACACAAGCTCTACTAGACCAGCCCATCACAACACAGCTCGTACTAGACACGGCCCCATCACAACACAGCTCTATCGACCTCCAACCAGTTAGACCCCATCACAACACAGCTCTACGTACAACGAACCATCAGCAACACAAGCGTCTACTTAGACCAGGCCCATCACAACACAGCTCTACGCCCATCCAGCTCAAGACCCACATCACAACACAGGCTCTACTAGACCACAGAACCCTCTACTGACCAACACAACACAGCTCTAACTATGGACCGGCCCATCACAAACACAGCTCTACTGACAGCCACATTCCACCAACACAGCTCTGTACTAGCCCAGGCATCACAACACATCCTACTAGACAGACCAGCACAACAGCTTTTCGTACGTAGACCAGGCCAATCCACACACACTTCTACATCAAACCTCATAACCCATTCAGAAGCCTCGCCGACCCATCACAAACACATTTCTTACTTAGACCGCAGCCCATCACCTATCTACTAGACCGAGCTAAGTTCTACTAGACCAGGGCCCATCACAACACAGATCACTACCGTCACAACTTCTAATAGACCGGGCCCATCACACACACTTTTGTCTACTAGCACCGGCCATCACAACAAGCGGTTCTTACTAGACCGGCCATCACACACAACTTTCTAACTTAGAACCAGACCCCATCACACACAGCTTTCTACTAGACCACGACCCATCGACCAAAACAGCTTCTACTAGACCGGGCCCATCACAACACAGCTTCTACTAGACCAGCACATCACACAACACAGCTCTCTACAGACCAGGCCCATCACAACACAGCTTCTACTGGAACCCGGCCCCATCACAACACAGCTCTATCTGGGACCACGGCCCATCACCACACAGCTCTACTGGACCTCGGCCATCACAACACAGCCTCTACTGGACAGCCATCACCAAACACAGCTCTACTAGACCTGACCATCACAACACCAGCTCTTACTAGACCACCCATCACAACACAGCTCTACTTAGACTCGGCCCATCACAAACACATTCTGGATAAACTACTAGCTATTATGGCAGGCCCATCACAACAAGCTCTACTAGACCAGGCCACATCACAACAGAGCTTCTACTAGACCATCTAAAACAAAATCCAGAAAATCACATTGTATGATTTTTAAGTAAATTAATTTGCATTTTATTGCATGACATACTAAGTATTTGATACCTACCAACCAGTAAGAATTCCGGCTCTCACAGACCTGTTGTTTTTCTTTAAGAAGCCCTCCTGTTCTCCACCCTCATTACCTGTATAACTGCAGCTTTTAAGACTCATTAGCTGTTTAGATAAAGACCTGTCCAACACACTCATCATCAAACAGATCAACCTCTCCACAATGGCCAAGACAGAGAGCGTGTAAGGACATCAGGTGATAAATTGTTAGACCTCACAAGGCTGGGGATGGGCTACAGCGACAATAGGCAAGCAGCTTGGTGAGAACGGCAACAACTGTTGGCATTATTGAAAATGGAAGAAGTTGAAAATTGAAGGTCATCACCCTGGTCTGGGCTCCATGCAAGATCTCACTCTTCGTTGTGGCATCAATGATCATGAGAAGGTGATGGATTCAGCCCAGAACTACACGCAGGACCTGGTCATAGACCTGAAGAGAGCTGGGACCACAGTCTCAAAGAAAACCATTAGTAACACACTACGCCATTCATGGATTAAAATCCTGCAGCGCACGCAAGGTTCCCCTGCTCAAGCCAGCGCATGTCCAGGCCGTCTGAAGTTTGCCAATGACCATCTGGATGATCCAGAGGAGGAATGGGGAGAGAAGTCATGTAGTCTAATAGACAAAAATAGAGCTTTTTGGTCTAAACTCCACTCGCCGTGTTTGGAGGAAGTATAAGAAGGATGAGTACAACCCCAGAACACATCCAACGTGAAGCATGTGGAGGTGGGAACATCATTCTCTTGGGAGATGCTTTTCTGCAAAGGGGACAGGACGACTTGCGCCCGATTGAGGGAGGATGGATGGGGCTATATCGCAAAGGCAGATCTTTGGCAACAACCTCCTTCCTCAGTATAGGAGATTTGAAGATGTGGTCGTGGCTGGGTTTTCCAGCATGACAAGACCCGGAAACACACAGCCAGGGCAACTAAGGAGTGGGCTCCGTAATGAAGCATTCAAGGTCTGCGAGTGGCTAAGCAGTCTCCAGACCTGAACCATAGAAATCTTTGGAGGGAGCTTAAGTCTGTATTGCCGCGACAGGCGCCGAACCTGAGATCTGGCAGGAGAAGGTCGTTTATGGACGGAGTGGACAAAATCCCTGCTGAGTTGTTGTGCAAACCTGGTCAAGACTTGACAGGAACGTATGATCTCTGTAATTGCAAACAAAGGTTTCTTACCAAATATTCAAGTTCTGCTTTTTCTGAATGTATCAAGATACTTACTGTCATGCAATTAAAAATGCAATTGATAATT
>NW_019957672.1:13576-36986 GCF_002910315.2 Salvelinus sp. IW2-2015 | reverse complement strand
ACACAGCACTACTAGACGCCGCCTCCTATCACAATCAACAGCCAACTATAGACGGCCGATCTCTCTCTGTGACTTAAAAATCATACAATGTGATTTTCTGGATTTTTGTTTTAGATTCCGTCTCTCACAGTTGAAGTGTACCTATTATAAAAATGACAGACCTCTACATGCTTTGTAAGTAGGAAAACCTGCAAAATCGGCAGTGTTTCAAATACTATGTATGTATGTTTTATGTGTATGTATGTATATGTATATATATATTATTATTTAGTTTTTTTCAATGTACTTTACTCAAACCAGTGAATATCACTTATTATAAATGAGATCATTAACTATCAGCTCTTGGAATATCCAAGGCCTATGCTCTTCACATTTTGGTTATAAAACAACAAATGCAGAATTGATTAAAAACATCAAGGGACAGGACATCATAATCCTTCTGGAAACATGGTGTCGTGGAGACATGGATACTCAGTGTCACTCAGGCTATAGAGACAGTTTACTACCATCAATCAAACATAAAAAAATGTTAAACGGGGCCGAGACAAAGGTGGAATCATCATTTGGCATAAGCAGGACTTAGCACTGAATGAAATGAAAAAAGGTAGTAATCACATTTGGTTAAAACTTAACAAAGGTACAATCTATTGTGACAATGATGTATACATATGTGCAGCTTATGCTCCTCCTTCAGATTCATCATATTATGATAATCAGTTTTTTGACAATCTCCATACAGAAATCATTACATTTCAGGCAGAGGGTAAAGTGCTTCTTTGTGGAGATTTCAATGCAAGAACAGGTTCTGAGCCTGACTACACTGATGCGGGAGGTAACCACCACATATTTGGACACCCCTCCATGTACAGTAGCCCTATTATAAATAGAAACAGTCCTGACTAAATACTGAACAAAAATGGGAAGGAGTTAGTGCATCTCTGTCGAGCCTTAGGCCTGTACATGCTTAATGGTATCCAATAGTAATAATAATATGCATATTGTATGATCTAGAATAGAGTACGAGGCAGTTTAATTTGGGCATGATTTTTTCCAAAGTGAAAACAGCGCCCCCCTATTGACAATAAGTTTTAAGTAGGGTTTATAAATTATATTCATCTATCTTCAACAATAGGCTAATTACATTTTTGGAGGACCAAAACATTCTGGTGGAAGAACAAAATGGTTTTCGTAAATCCAGAGCCTGTATAGATCATATCTTCTCGTCTGTACAATAATCAGAAATAGATTACACGAGGAGAAGCCTACTTTTGCATGTTTCATTGATTTCCAGAAAGCTTTTGATTTTGTAAATAGGGATCTTTTAGCCTATAGTTTGTTAAAGACAGGGGTTGATGGGAAATTTTCATCAAGCAGTCCAGTCTCTTTACAAAGTAAACATTGCTTGTGGTCGTGTCAATGAATATAGTACAGATTGGCTTCCCACACCCTCTGGTGTAAAACAAGGAGAGACCTTATCACCCACTTTGTTTGCTTTGATTATAAATGATTTGGCAAAATAAATTAAAAAGTTAAATATTGGAGTAAGATATGATGAAATCCTAAGTATCCTTTTATATGCTGAGGATGTTATTTTGATGTCAGAAACTGAGCAAGACCTGCAGAACATGTTATTATGTGCTGTCTGTTGGTGTAAAAGATGGAGACATGATTAACCAGACTAAACACAGATAATGACTTTTAGAAAACCAGCTACTAAGATAAGTGCTTTTCAGTTTTGTTTTGGTGAAGACACTCGAGTTTACTAACAGTTATACATATTTGGGTCTTTTTATTGATGAACATATTACCTTTCCATACGGAACATCTGCCCTGGCCGACTCAGCAAGTAGAGCTCAAAGTTATTGGTTATGCCACGTATTCCAATCTGTATCAAACATGTGTGTGCCCTGTTCTGGAACATTCAGCAGGAGTGTGGGGAGCTTAGAGGTATTTTAAAAATGAACATGTTCATGAACTGTTATATATGCCATCTGCCAGAATAGGTAGTCAAGTTTTTCAATGGGATCTATCCATAAGGGGAGCCTGGGGAACTGAAATGTCTGACTTTATCAACAGTCAGACTGTGAACATCTGTATGAAAACCAAATTAACCTCTCTTGGGCACGTGAGACGATAGCGTCCCACCTCTTCAACAGCCAGTGAAACTGCTGGGCGCCAAATTCAAATACAGAAATACTCATTATAAAAAATCTGAAAACAAAACATATTTTAGATAGGTTTAAAGATTAACTTCTTGTGAATCCAACCACGGTGTCAGATTTAAAAAATGCTTTACGGCGAAAGCATACCTTACATTATTTGAGATCATAGCCCACTAGACAAATCATTAAAAACAGTAGCCAGCCAGGTAGGTACTCAATAAATGTTCCTTTTGTTCGATAATGTCTCTTTATACCCAAAAACCTCAGTTTTGTTTGCGCGTTTTCTTCAGTAATCCACAGGCTCAAACGCAGTCAAAACAGGAAGACAAAAAAATCAAAATTGTAATCGGTAAAGTTCATAGAAACATGACAAACGATTTTTATATTCTAACCTCAGGTTGTTTTTAGCCTAAATAATCGATAATATTTCAACCGGACAATAACGTCGTCAATTTAAAAGGTAAACAAGGAACGCACTCTCTCGGTCGAGCGCAAGAAAAAGCTCTGTGACACGGCAGGGTCCACTCATTCAGACTGCTCTTACTTCTTCATTTTTCAGAATACAAGCCTGAAACAATTTCTGAAGACTGTTGACATCTATTGGAAGGCATAGAAACTGCAATTTGAGTCCTAAGTCAATGGATACTGTAATGGCATTGAATAGAAACTACAAAGCCCCCAAAAAACGACTTCCTGAATGGATTTTTCTCAGGTTTTTGCCTGCCAAATCAGTTCTGTTATACTCACAGACACTATTTTAACAGTTTTGGAAACGTTAGAGTGTTTTCTATCCAAATCTACCAATTATATGCATATCATATCTTCTGGGCCCGAGAAGCAGGAAGTTTAATTTGGGCATGCATTTCATCCAAAATTCCGAATGCTGCTCCCTACCCTAGAGAAGTTAACCTCTTGAAGCTAGGGGGCACTATTTTTATGTTTGGAAAAATATCGTTCCCAAAGTAAACGGCCTATTTCTCAATCCCAGATGCTAGAATATGCATATAATTGACAGATTAGGATAGAAAACACACTAAAGTTAACAAAACTGTCAAAATATTGTCTGTGAGTATAACATAACTGATATTGCAGGCAAAAACCTGAGGAAATCCAACCAGGAAGTCCCTCTTATTTTGAAAAATCCCTTTTCCATTGCCTGCCTTTCCTCCATTTAAAGGGATATCAACCAGATTCATTTTCCTATGGCTTCCACAGGGTGTGAACAGTCTTAAGACATAGTTTCAAGCTTTAATTCTATAAAATGACCAAGATTTATCACATCGCGTCAGTGGACTGCCAGATGTCCTTCGATTAGTTCATGTGCGCGACAGTGGTAGCTAGACATTTTCTTTCTCTCTTGTATTGAATAGTTTACCGTCCGGTTGAAATATTATCAATTATTTATGTTAAAACAACCTGAGGATTGTTTATAAAAAAAACATTTGACATGTTTCTACGAACTTTACGGATACTATTTGGAATTTTCGTCTGCCCGTCATGACCTGCATGAGCCTGTGAATTACTCAACAAAACGTGCCAACCAAATGGAGGTTTTAAGATATAAAAATAATCTTTATCGAACAAAACAAAAAAAATTGTGTAACTGGGAGTGCAAACATCCGAAGATCATCAAAGGTAAGCGATTAATTTTATTGCTTTTCTGACTTTCGTGACCAAGCTACTTTGCTGCTAGCTGTTTGTAATGTCCTCACACAAACGCTTGGTCTGCTTTCGCTGTAAAGCATATTTTCAAAATCTGACACGACAGGTGGATTAACAACAAGCTAAGCTGTGTTTTAATTTGAATTTGGCGCTCTGCAATTCAGCGGATGTTGACGAAAATGATCCCGCTAAAGGGATCTGTGCGCTAAGAAGTTTTAACCACATGGAAGATTAATATTTGTACAATTTAATTATAGGTAGCCCTTTTTCTTTTATTCCATGCCTTATGTAAATATTCCACAAACGGAAAAACACAATGGACAAAAAACCATTTCAGTTTCTCCTCATCACTCAGCCACATAATGCCAGGGTATATCTGGTGGTCTTTCTCCTCATCTTCAGCCACATAATGCCAGGGCATATCTGGTGGTCTTTCTCCTCATCGCTCAGCCACATAATGCCAGGGCATATCAGGTGGTCTTTCTCCTCATCGCTCAGCCACATAATGCCAGGGAATATATGGTGTGATTTCTGGAATAAGAGCAAGAGCACCTTTTTCAATACGCAGAGATAATATCCTTGATCTTACCTGTTTCAATACTGTGGCGTACAGCAGGTCAGCCACCAGGGTGAGACTCGTCGAGGCTTGGTAACAGATGGAGTATAAATCAATAGGCTCCATCTGCTGGATGTGCCAGGTCTCGACAGGTTCTCCAGCCAGGACTAATTGGGGCTGATTGGGAGCTGGTGAGTAATCAAGGGCGGATTGCTCACCAGCTGTGCAAGGCCCATAAAGCTGCCAGAAGAAAGGACCCCTGTGTTATTGTTGACGGTTGCAGAGGTAACGAGAGGGAGTTCAGTTTTGTGCCGACGGATACAATCCCCTGGTCTGCCACACATACACAGAGGCAAAATCCCTAATCTTGCCTGTTTCAATACACAGAGGCAATATTCCTGATCTTGCCTGTTTCAATACGCAGAGGCAATATTCCTGATCTTGCTGTTTCATACGCAGAGGCAATATCCTGAGCTTACCTGTTTTAAACGCAGAAGACAATATCCTGATCTTACCTGTTTTCAATACGCAGAGGCAATATCCATGATCTTACCTGTGCTCATAGCGATCTCTTGTTTTTAGGTAGGATATACATAATATATCTCTCACACATGAATTCCCCTTAATCAACAAAAGGTTCTCAATTTGGGTTTATCATTCCATCTCCCCACCCATTTTTTTCATATTGCATAAACAGTTGTTTTTTAATCATATCTATGTCTCCCTTAATTATGGCTGCAATCCTGCTAATGGGATCGATATGACAACAGCCAGTGAAAGTGCAGGGCACCAAATTCAAAACAACAGAAATCTCATAATTAAAATTCCTCAAACATACAGTGGGGCAAAAAAGTATTTAGTCAGCCACTAATTGTGCAAATTCTCCCACTTAAAAGAGAGAGGCCTGTAATTTTCATCATAGGTACTTTGGAGGGAGTTGAAAGTCCGTGTTGCCCAGCAACAGCCCCAAAACATCACTGCTCTAGAGGAGATCTGCATGGAGGAATGGGCCAAAATACCAGCAACAGTGTGTGAAAACCTTGTGAAGACTTACAGAAAACGTTTGACCTCTGTCATTGCCAACAAAGGGTATATAACAAAGTATTGAGATAAACTTTTGTTATTGACCAAATCCTTATTTTCCACCATAATTTGCAAATAAATTCATTAAAAATCCTACAATGTGATTTTCTGGAATCTTTTTTCTCATTTTGTCTGTCATAGTTGAAGTGTACTATGATGAAAATTACAGGCCTCTCATCTTTTAAGTAGGAGAACTTGCACAATTGGTGGCTGACTAAATACTTTTTTGCCCCACTGTACATGTATCTTATATCGTTTTAAAGGTAATCTTGTTGTTAATCCACCACAGTGTCTGATTTCAAATATGCTTTACACGAAAGCACCACAAAAGATTATGTTAGGTCACCACCAAGCCACCTCATAAGCACAGCCATAAGCACAGCCACAGCCAGCCAAAGATAGCAGTCACAAAAAGCACAAATAGAGATAAAATGAATCACTAACCTTTGATGATCTTCATCAGATGACACTCATAGGACTTCATGTTACACAATACATGTATGTTTTGTTTTATAAAGTACATATTTATATCAAAAAATCTGAGTTTACATTGGCGCCTTACTTTCACTAGTTCCAAAAACATCCAGTGATTTTGCATAGCCACATCGTTTCAACAGAAATACTCATCATAAATGTAGATGATAATACAAGTTATACACATGGAATTATAGATATACCTCTCCTTAATGCAACCGCTGTGTCAGATTTAAAAAAGACTTTACGGAAAAAGCAAACCATGCAATAATCTGAGACGGCGCTCAGAAATATAATAAAATTAGCCTCCATTTTGGAGTCAACATAATCCAGGAATTACATTATAAATATTCCCTTACCTTTGATGATCTTCATCAGAATGCACTCCCAGGAATCACAGGTCCACAATAAATGCTTGATTTGTTCGATAATGTCCGTTATTTATGTCCAATTAGCTACTTTTGTTAGCGCGTTTGGTACACCTATCCAAACGCTGGTGCTGTTCGAGCATTTCTTCGAGACAAAAACTTCAAAAAGTTATATTACAGGTCGAAGAAACATTTCAAACTAAGTACAGAATCAATCATTAGGATGTTTTTATCATATTTCTTTAATAAAGTTCCAACCAGAGAATTCCTTTGTGTCTTGAATAGAAATGGACCTCAAGTGGATATCATGTGAAATGCGCTTGACCAGGAAATGTCTCTCTGCCAGTAGCATTACTCATTCCCCTCTTATTTAGTCCCACAACACAGTACAAGCCTCATTCAAGGTTCTATAGCTGGTTGACATCTAGTGGAAGGCGTAGAAAGTGCAAACAGATCCATATCCTACTGTGTTTTCAATAGGCGATGAGCTGAAAATCGACCAACCTCAGATTTCTCACTTCCTGTTTGGATTTCTTCTCAGGTTTTTGCCTGCCATATGAGTTCTGTTATACTCACAGACATAATTCAAACAGTTTTAGAAACTTCAGAGTGTTTTCTATCCAATACTAATATTATGCATATGTTAGCAACTATGACTGAGGAGCAGGCCGTTTACTCCGGGCACCTCTGTGCACCTTTCATCCAAGCTACTCAATACTGCCCCTGCAGCCATAAGATGATAAAGTTCATAGCTCTGGAAGAATGTCAGACAACAATACCATGCCAACACAGTTCCTGAGCTACAGCTGAAATAAACCTCTATATAAACTGTTCCCTTATTGTGGGCCTACTGTACCCGGTGGGAAACTACCTGACAACAAGCTTCATACAATAACTTAAAGGTTTGAAATAGTCATAACATTTGATTTTAGGGCACAAGGTGAGAGGGGTTGAACAGAGGTATAGAATGACCAACCCTTACAGCTTTACTCACCAATCTTCTCTCCACCAAAAGCCCCTACACGGCCTTACACTGCCCGTTCCATCGCCATGTTCCCTCGCCATGTGTTGTCATGTGTTGCTGCCTTGCTATGTTGTTGTCTTAGGTCTCTCTTTATGTAGTATTGTGTCTCTCTTGTTGTGATGTGTGTTTTGTCCTTTATATATATATATTTTTAATCCCAGGCCCCCGTCCCCGCAGGAGGCCTTTGCCTTTTGGTAGGCCGTCATTGTAAATAAGAATTTGTTTTTAACTGACTTGCCTAGTTAAATAAAGGTTCAATAAAATAATAGAAATCTCCTCCGCATCCTGACAGAGAAAGAAGTAAAAAACTAAACACAAGTCAAGGAAGTTTGATCGTCTTGTTATAAAAGTTGGCGTTCTTCTCTTATTCAACTGAAATCATGTTTTCAAGAGAGGGATTTAGAATTATTCAACAGTTTAACGATTTGTTATTTGACACAAACACACGTCGTTAATAATTTAATGTCATCACCTGGCATGCAAACAGTGAAATTAGTTTTGATCTTAATATGGTTGTTGTCTTGATATCCAATCCAGTAAGGTATTTTTTTGCACTAAAAGAAATGAGGTATTCTTCTGAATGTGCTTGTTACTAAACTACACTGAACAAAAATATAAACACAACATGTGAAGTGTTGGTCCCTTGTTTCATGATCGCAGAAATGTTCCATACGCACAAAAATTGTATTTCTCTCAAATTTGGTGCACACATTTGATTAAATCCCTGTTGAGAATTTAGTGCCATTAGTGAGCATTTCTCCTTTGCTAAAATAATCCATCCACCTGACAGGTGTGGTATATCAAGAAGATGATTTAACATGAACATTACACAGGTGCACCTTGTGCTGGGGATAATTAAAGGCCACTCAAATGTGCAGTTTCATCTCACAATACAATGCCACAGAAGTTTTGAGGGAGCGTGTATTTGGCATGCTCACTGCAGGAATGTCCACCAAGGCTTTTGCCAGAGAATTGAATGTTAATTCCATCATCTCTAGCAGCTAACCAGTGTCTACACATGTGAAAACAAGACATTTATATGATCAGTGGATAAAAAGATGAGAATTAAGGTGTCACGCCCTGGCCTTAGTTATCTTTGTTTTCTTTATTATTTTAGTTAGGTCAGGGTGTGACATGGGGAATGTATGTATTTTTGTATTGTCTAGGGGTTTTGTATGTTTAAGGGGGCAGTGTCTTGTATAGGGGTTTGTATGTCTATGGCTGCTTATATTGGTTCTCAATTAGAGGCAGCTGTTGTTCATTTGTCTCTGATTGAGAGCTATATTTAGGCAGCCATATTCATTGAGTTTTCGTGGGTAATTGTCTATGTCTAAACGTTAGTAGCTTGTGTCTGCACTTTCGTTTTGTAGCTTCACGGTCGTTTGTTGTTTTGTATAGTTTGTCAGTGTTCTTCGTTTCGTCTTCGTTAAACATAAAAGAAGATGTATTCACTTCACGCTGCGCCTTGGTCCACTCTTTCACCGAAAGACGATCGTGACATAAGGTCATCAAAAATGCTTCTCTGTGACATCACAGGGTAGGATTAAAAGTTAAAAACTGTGATTTTCAAAACCTGTCATGAGTTTCTAGCCCAATGGAGGGTATTTTATTGATCCCACGTCACTGTGAATCTCAAAGTGTTTGAATATCACTGCTTTAAAAATGTTTTCACTTTTGAACCCAAAACTGCTAAAAAACTTAGAAATGCACCGTTTTCAAATAAGTTGACACTGGTATTGTGCTGGAGATGATGGAATTAACATAAAATTCTCTGGCAACCGCTCTGGTGGACATTCCTGCAGTCAAAAAACAACGAATCCCTTTGAAAACAGCCTATGTGGCATCGATATGAGTCTAAAAAGTTATGAGTGTCAAAATGATGAGTGTCAAAATTTACAAAGTGTAAATAGAATAATTTTGTATATGAAGTCAATCTGGTCTAAAACTGAATTTGGAACATCCATGCGTCACAACTGGTAAAATTCCACCTTCATTTAACCAGGTAGGCTAGTTGAGACCAAGTTCTCATTTACAACTGCGACCTGGCCAAGATAAAGCACAGCAGTTCGACACATACAACAACACAGAGTTACACATGGAATAAACAAACACAAACACAGAAAAAAAAGTCTAAATACAGTAAGTGCAAATGAGGTAAAATAAGGGAGTTAAGGCTATAAGTAGGCCATGGTGGCGAAGTAATTACAATATAGAAATTAAACACTGGAATGGTGGATGTGCAGAAGATGAATGTGCAAGTAAAAATACTGGCGTGCAAAGGAGCAAGATAAATAAATCTATGAGGTAGTTGGATGGGCTGTTTACAGATGAGCTATGTACAGGTGCAGTGATCTGTGAGCTGCTCTGACAGCTGGTGCTTAAAGCTAGTGAGGGAGATATGAGTCTCCAGCTTCAGTGATTTTTGCAGTTCGTTCCAGTCTTTGGCAGCAGAGAACTGGAAGGAAAGGCGGCCGAATGAGGAATTGGCTTTTGGGGTGACCAGTGAAATATACCTGCTGGAGCGCATGCTACGGGTGGGAATCTGCTATGGTGACCAGTGAGCTGAGATAGTGCGGGGCTTTACCTAGCAAAGACTTATAAATGACCCGGAGCCAGTGGGTTTGGCGAGGAATATGAAGCGAGGGCCAGCCAACGAGAGCATACAGGTCGCAGTGGTGGGTAGTATATGGGGCTTTGGTGACAAAACGGATAGCACTGTGATAGACTGCATCCAATTTGCTGAGTAGAGTGTTGGAGGCAATTTTGTAAATGACATCGCCGAAGTCTAGGATCAGTAGGATACTCAGTTTTACGAGGGTATGTTTGGCAGCATGAGTGAAGGATGCTTTGTTGTGAAATAGGAAGCCGATTCTAGATTTAATTTTGGATTGAAGATGCTTATTGTGAGTCTGGAAGGAGGGTTTTCAGTCTAACCAGACACCTAGGTATTTGTAGTTGTCCACATATTCTAAGTCAGAACCGTCCAGAGTAGTGATGCTGGACAGGTGGGCAGGTGTGGGCAGCGATCGGTTGCATTTAGTTTTACTTGCATTTAAGAGGAGTTGGAGGCCACGGAAGGAGAGTTGTATGGCACTGAAGCTCGTCTGGAGGTTAGTTAACACAGTGTCCAAAGAAGGGCCAGAAGTATACAGAATGGTGTCGTCTGCGTAGAGGTGGATCAGAGAATCACCAGCAGCAAGAGTGACATCATTGATGTATACAGAGAAAAGAGTCGGCCCTAGGATTGAACCCTGTTGCACCCCCATAGACTGCCAGAGGTCCGGACAACAGGCCCTCCGATTTGACACACTGAACTCTGTCTGAGAAGTAGTTGGTGAACCAGGCGAGGCAGTCATTTGAGAAACCAAGGCTATTGAGTCTGCCGATAAGAATGTGGTGATTGACAGAGTGGAAAGCCTTAGCCAGGTCGATGAATACGGCTGCACAGTAATGTCTCTTATTGATGGCGGTTATGATATCGTTTAGGACCTTGAGCGTGACTGAGGTGCACCCATGACCAGCTCGGAAACCAGATTGCATAGCGGAGAAGGTACGTGGGATTCTAAATGGTTGGTGATCTGTTTGTTAACTTGCCTTTCGAAGACCTTAGAAAGGCAGGGTAGGATAGATATAGGTCTGTAGCAGTTTGGGTCTAGAGTTTCTCCCCCTTTGAAGAGGGGGATGACCGCGGCAGCTTTCCCATCTTTTGGGATCTCAGACGACACGAAAGAGGGGTTGAACAGGCTATTAATAGGGGCTGCAACAATTTCGGTGGATAATTTTAGAAACAGCCCAGCTGATTTTTAGGGGTCCAGATTTTGCAGCTCTTTCAGAACATCAGCTATCTGAATTTGGGTGAAGGAGAAATGGGGGAGGCTTGGGCAAGTTGCTGTGGGGGGTGCAATGTTGTTCACCGGGGTAGGGGTAGCCAGGTGGAAAGCATGGCCAGCCGTAAAAAAAATGCTTATTGAAATTCTCAATTATCGCGGATTTATCGGTGGTGACAGTGTTTCCTAGCCTCAGTGCAGTGGGCAGCTGGGAGGAGGTGCTCTTATTCTCCATGGACGTTACAATGTCCCAAAACCGTTTGGAGTTTGTGCTACAGGATGCATATTTCTGTTTGAAAAAGCTATCTTTTGCTTTCCTAGCTGCCTTTGTATATTGGTTCCTAAGGCAGTGATCGCTGAGATCCTGGTTGAAGACAGCAGATGTGTATTTGGAGGGCAGGTTGTTTAGGATGATATCTATGAGGGTGCCCGTGTTTACGGATTTGGGGTTGTACCTGGTAGGTTCATTGATAATTTGTGTGAGATTGAGGGCATCAAGTTAATGGAGATTGCATGGCTGTGTGCTCGATTTTATACACTTTTCAGCAGCGGGTGTGGCTAAAATAGCCAGATGCACTCATTTGAAGGGGTGTCCACATACTGTACTTTTGTATATATAGTCTATGTGATGGTGAGTTGAGAAGACAATCAAAAATACTGTTAGAATGTTTTTCAATTAACTGCCATAGCCCCAAATAAAAAAGTAAACATTGGCTGTTAATTACAAAATTGTACTACAGTAATTGGTAGTTCTGTCTCTCTGTGGTGTTATGGGGTACTACAGTATTGCTGTCCCTCTGTGGTGTTATGGGGTACTCCAGAATTTGGTGGTACTGTCCCTCTGTGGTGTTAAAGTGTACTACAGTAATTGGTGGTTCTGTCCCTCTGTGGTGTTATGGGGTACTACAGTAATGGGTTGAAGAGCGTTGGGAGGGGATGTTGTACCTTATTATCAAGTCAGGTGAACAAAATTTGAATCTAAATGAATTAAACAGACTTTTGATGCTCTTTTCCTATTGATGCCTGTTCTGCAAATCTTTAAAAAAAAATACAATACTCACAATAGCATGTATATAACATGTCTTTGACTCTCTGATTCTCTGACTTAACAGCCTGATCAAGTTACTTTTATTTATAAAATCGAAAACCTAGGGGGGAGGGAGGGTTGTGGTGCGATGTGGTTACTTGGATTTACAGTCAGTGAACCATAATTGAAGTCTTGAGAGTTTGAGTGCAGATTTTTTATGCACCTTTCCCACAATTATTTTAATATCATTCTTCTCACATCTACAAAATATATCATATCTATACATATACTGACTTTATAATGTATGTGCCTAAACATGTCTTTGCCTGCACTTTGAAAACAAATAATAAGTCTCTGGTATTTCACCCTGATCAAGTGACTTTTACTTTCAGATTGACAGGCGTGAGGGTGACCTAGAATATTAATATTTAACCACTGAACCCTTCTCCACAGAAGATAAACAATGGTGAAGGAAGTATTGCATTTCATCCTGATCATGTCACTGTTTGAATCGAAGGTGAAGGATATAACAAGAAAAAGTTCAACTAAAAGCAGTAACACTAAGACAGGTGGTCTATATTATATTGTCCTGAAGAGGCATACATCTTTTATAGTGAAAACCATGATACTTTCAACTGGTGGTGATGTGCAGTGTGATGTAAGTGTATCTAGTTATTGACTTATACAACAGGTGCAGTGTGGCTATGTAGGTTGATGGAAGCTCAATCCTACAATGAACTAATCCTACATTTCTTTCCTTGGGCAAGTTTTTACCAGAATAGTAATAACTGTTTAGGTGAAATTATTCGACTGCACCTGTAGGCAATAATTCAAAACTGCCTTGCCTTTCATTTCCCATACATATTGATTAATATAAAACATTATAAATATCTATAAATGAAATGCACATACACAGTACAAATACACTATAAATACAGTGCCTTCAGAAAGTATTCACACCCCTTTACTTTTTCCACATTTAGTTGTGTTACAGCCTGCATTTCAAATGGATTCAATTGAGATTTTGTCTCACTGATCTACATACAATACCCCATCATTTCAAAGTGGAATTTAATAAATAAAACAAATTAAAAGGTGAAATGTCTTGAGTCAATAAGTATTCAAGCCCTTTGTTTTTTCAAGCCTAAATAAGTTCAGGAGTTTACATTTGCTGAAAAAGTAATATCAGTTGCATGGACTTATTCTGTGTTCAATAAAAGTGGTTAACATGATTTTTAATAACTACCCCATCACTGTACCCCACACATACAATTATCTGTAAGGTCCCTCAATCAATAGTGAATTTTAAGCACAGATTCAACCACAAAGACCATGGAGGTTTTTTAATGCCTTGCAAAGAATTGTTAGATTTAAAAAATATGATTATCCCTTTGAGCATGGTGAAGTTATTAATTAGGCTTTGAATGGTTTATCAATACACCCAATCACTACAAAGATACAGGCAGAGAGGAACTAAACTGCTCAGGGACTTTAAAACATTGAAAACGTTAGAGAGTATAATGGTTGTGATATGAGAACTGAGGATGGATCAACAACATCGTACTTACTCCAAAATATTAACGTAAATGACAGTGAAAAGAAGGAAGCCTGTACAGAATAAAAATATTCCAATACATGAATGCTGTTTGCAACAAGGCACTTAAGTAATCCTGCAAAAAAACTTGGCAAAGAAATACATTTTTGTCCTAAATTCAAAGCATTATATGTGTGGGTACCACTGAGTACCACTCTTCATATTTTCAAGCATGGTGGTGGATGCTTCATGTTATGGGTATGCTTGTCATTGGCAAGGACTAGGGAGCTTTGTAGGATAAACATAAGTGGAATACAGCTAAGCACAGGCAAAATCCTAGAGGGAAACCTGGTTCAGTCTTCTTTTCAACAGACACTGGGAGACATTTACCTTTCAGCAGGACAATAGCCTAAAACACAAGGCCAAATCTACACTGGTGTTTACCAAGACGACATTGAATGTTCCTGAGAGGCCTAGTTACAGTGACTTAAATCATCTTGAAAATCTATGGCAAGAATTGAAGATGTATTTCTATCAATGATCAACAACCAACTTGATTGTTCTTGACATTATTTTAAAGAATCATGGGCAAATATTGTACAACCCAGATGTGTGAATCTTAGACTTCCCCCAAACATACTCACAGCTGTAATTGCTGCCAAAGGTGTTTCTAACATGTATTGTCTCAGGGGTGAATAATTATCTAATCAAGATATATTAGTTTCTTACTTTTTTCTTTATTTTTTAAAATAAATGTTAGATTTCTTCCACTTTAATATTGCAGAGTAATTTTTGTAGATTGTTGACCAAAAATGACAAATCCATTTGAACCCCATTTTGTAACARAGAATGTGGAAAAGRGAAGCGTGTGAATACTTTCTGAAGGCACTGTAGCTACATTTTGGTAACACTTCAGTCCACTACATCCTCCTGTCTGATGATCCATCCTTGTGTTCCATCTGCTTATACAGCCTCTCTCCAGAATATGACTGAGAGCTTATGCAACCAACATTTCCGTGTGGGGCCCATATGGGTTAATGAATGACTGTTCCAAGGGCCCAATGAGAGCAACCCAACAGGAACCCATAAAATGTTGTCCTCAGTATCCACTTTGGCCCCACATGTGGTTGCCATGTTGGTCTTTATGTGGGTTCACGTTGGTCTTATTGAGGGACCCTATCTGGTTATAGGGTGGGTGTGTAGTGTAACCTATATGGGCAAGAAGTAGACTGTAAATGTGGTTTTCAATTGGGACCAAACTGGTTTTGTCTCCATGCAGGCCCCAGATGTTGCTGCCTAAGCAAGCTTTCCTAACCCTCTACAGTCTAAGCCCTGCCTAAACTAACATATGGAAAAGTTTTAAGAAGGTCATACTAAGATCATTTAGCTATTTGATTTAGAATTTCAAGACCCCTTYAAGTATATATWTTTTTTTTAAAGATTGAAAAATYTAATTTGGCCTATTAGCCCATACAAACYCATTGAATAACAGATTCACTACATGGAACAACAGATGGTCCCKKAAAAAATCTAAAGCAAGTTTGTTCTGAAATGTCTGTCCTACATCTAAAAYATATAAGATCAGGATTTCTTATTGTTTTTGACGTATTTGATCCCTTATTTTTAGCACTAAATTGCCTTCATATATACTTCCATCATTTTTCAAACTGGTACCAGGGGGCCTTCAGACGAGTCTTGTGAGGCCTGTGGGCYTCCTAGAGCAAAACAACAGACATGTACATATTAGTGTGTAGCCCAAACTGTTCAGACGCTACAGACAGAAGTTGGCAGATCGTATCGACTTCAGACGAGTCCCATGACGCTTGTTCYGGTGCTGCAGATTATTTTATGAGAAGACTGATATTTAGGATGTCTCATGGTTTAATAAACTCCGTTCTAGCTCTGCCACCTTTCACCTCASATGAGGAAGTGTGACWTCYGCAGATGTGGTAGATTGAGATGCATCCAATGCAAAAGGATATCTCTGTCTTAAACGGACAGATTTTTGGGGGGATTATTTTATTATGCTAATTTGATTTCAGCAGGGCCATTCTAGGTGGTTAAGAGATGACAGAAGCKGTTTTCTTRATCAAATAAATGAATGTTTATTTATAGCACATGCTCAGATCCTATTTTCTCAACTATCTACACATGCTAAAACACTGAAAATATGACTGAGATAATAGATTAATATTTTAACACTGTTCTTTGTCTCTTTCTCCAGTTGGATTGAAGTCATCTGCTCCCCCCAAATCCATAAAAGCATGGAAAATAACCAGTCAGCCCATGAGAGTGGTTCAAGTGACGACAGTATGGAATCACCACCTGAGAGTGAGTACGATTTTATGGAGCAGTTTTACCTGTTAGCCCAATACAACATTATATTATCGCGGGGAAATTTCTGTGGACATCACTTAAATAATGTCTAGGACTATTCTTAAACCACATTCAAAGAATACTAAAATAATAATTTGTGTAATCCAGTATTATTTGCATGATAATTAAACAATTTGCAGGTTTAATTTATGATTAAKYCATTGTTCAACTGATCTTTTCTACCCATAATCAACATTAGGTGCAACCCATTAGTTMTGTGMRCGTTGTATGGTACTGAATTATTTGATGTGTACAGGAATGACCAAAGWAAATTATATTTAATCCATGATTCACATYTGATTTAMTATTTTGCGTAAGGGAATTGTCTTTATGTTGTCAAAACTCATGTGTTTACATAGCAATTAGCAAAGTGATTTTTTTTATTACCTAAATGGGATATGGCAGGTCTTTTGTATTCCTTTCATGGATCACTGTCTAAATAAACACTCTGTTTTTCAGTGAGATTTAAAAAAGTGAAAAAGGAATTAAAGGAAAGTGTTGAAGTATTCAGACAACTCCTTGATGAAAGTTTGATGGACCTTCAGGCAAAAGTGAAAGAGCTTCGTCAGATAGCTGACAGCTATGAGAATTGGCACCGTGCCACTACTAGAGGTAGTCTGGTAGGGGGTATTATTGGGGCGACTGGAGGGATCACTACTTTAGTAGGCCTTGCCCTGGCTCCATTCACTTTGGGCACCTCCATGGTTGTTGCCGGGGTGGGTTTGGGGATAGGTGTAACTGGTGGGATTACTGGCGCTGCTTCTAACATCACCAGCATGGTGAGTCAACGAAGTGACCGACAGAACATTCAGAACATTCAGAAACATTTTCTGGAAAAAGTCAAACCAATTGAGGAAAGCTTGAGTAAAATCAACTGGAAAGTTGAAGAATTAAAGGCAATTGCCAATGAAACAGTTGTGACAGGGCTTGGACTTTTAAAGATAGCAGGTAATCTGGCTTGTTTAGATGACTTTGCCTATTTGGCTGAGTTTGCAAATATTTCCAAACTAAGTGCCTCATCTGCTAAATCTCTCCGTTCAGCTGCAGCGTTCACAGGAGTGCTCTCTGGCCTACTCCTAGTCCTTGACATAATCTCTATTGTCAGGGACGCCAAGGAACTTGATGCAATGGAAAATGGAAACCAAATTCAGTCAGACACAGTGAGGTTTATTCAGATAATCAGGGACATGGCTAAACAGTATGAGCAGACTCTAAACACGTTTATAACGGCAAAGAAAGAAATTCTTAGAAAAAAATGTTGATTAAGAAAATACATATAATTAAATGAAAATATTCAGATTATATTGCTTGAAAGGGGTCTGATTTTATCATTATCTGAAGAGAAAATAATGTTTTCGACAAGGTAACTGTATCCTGGGTTTAGAATTGTAGTGTATGAACTATGTATATGGTGGTATTATCCATGACATATGGTCTATCTTGATTTTATATTTGTATAGAAACATATTGTGTTTTATCTTTCTTACCTTTTTATTATGTTATTTGTTAAACACTTTGAACTGAATTTGATGAAAGAAATGTGCTAATGTATGTTTGATTGGTTTTATGTACTTGAATTGGAAGAATATATGACTAATGTATACATTGAAATGTCAAATGGCTAGAAATAGCTCGTAATGTAGCTGTAACAGTATGTGTCCTGATGATGTACAAGTAAAAATGTAGCCAAAATGTAAAATATTCATTTGAAATGTAAATAACTGTAAATATCAACATAATWTCCTGGTGTGTTTAATCAGCTAGCTCCCAATGTACCGTATGTGCAATAKTTTGAGGAAGCCATGTAAGCAATGTTCATTATTGATGTTTATTTTCTCCTTTTAATTTAAGCACTTTGAAATGCGTCATCTGTAAGAAATGTGCCATATAAGCAAAGTTTGATTTGATTAGATTTAACTTTTGTCTCTTATGAAAGTACATTAACAGCAAATGTTTATCAAACTATTCATTTGAAATTGGTATTATTGAATGAATACAAGTGTATAATCAAATATTGTATAACAAACGTATTTGCTGATGCTTTTCACTGATAAAATAAAAGCCATGATCAACAACAAAGCCAATTTTTGTCTAWTTATTTTTTCCAAAACCTACTTGAACAGCGCTCAATGTTGCCCCTAGTGGCCYGTTTCCACGTCATCACCCAACATCCTCAGGCATGGATGGACTTCGAATACTGACTTGTAACACGGGTGACCTGACWMTTATATCCTGTGTTGTATTCTCCACTWCCTCATCACCTGCTCCAAAAGGACCATAGGGCCCACATCAAGACACATGTAAGACCACACACAACAGATGTGACTATTMTACAAGTCACTCTCCAGTCCACGSCCCACAMTACAATATYCACTGAGGTTACGYAACATTAAGGATGACTGCTCTTTTCATMACATAGACTGACCAGGTGAATCCAGATGAAAGCTATAATATTTTATAGTTGTCACTTGTTGAATCCACTTCAATCTGTGTATATGAAGAGGAGGAGACAGGTTAAAGAAGGATTTTTAAGCATGTGTGCCATTCAGATTTTTAAGTATGTGTGCCATTCAGAAGGTGAATAGGCATGACCAAATATTTAAGTGTCTTTGAATGGGGTATGGTAGTAGGTGTCAGGCGCACCGGTTTGTGTCAAGAACTGCAAAGCTACTGGGTTTTTCACGCCCAACAGTTTTCTGTGCGTATCAATAATGGTCCACCTCCCAAAGGACATTCAGCCAACTTGACACGACTGTGGGAAGCATTGGAGTCAACATGAACCAGCATCCCTATGGAATGCTTGTAGAGTCCGTGCACCAACGAATCAAGGCTGTTCTGAGAGCAAAGTGGGGGTGGTATGCATCTCAATATTAGGAAGTTGTTCCAAAAGGTTGATATGCTCAGTGTACTTTGAATTAAAACTATCACCAAGTCACATAAAAATACACACCAACGAAATGTATTTATGTCTTGATAAATGCTTTTTAATGACTTGGTGGAAATACAGCAAATGYTAYAATAACAGAAYMGATMCTCAAAAACAAAGATATACATKATCCAGAARAGTTTCCACTCTGATGTTTGTGCCTACAGTGMGTGCCTGAAATGACTTTCAGTACAGCTGGTCAACACACAATGCTACAGGACACACCTTCTAAACACAATCATTCAGATGGTTCATTCTTTACCATACAGTAGACTTCAGTTTCTCTCAGACAAACCTCAACCATCATTACCTCTGGATGTGCTACTACCACCAGACCTGCAGTAATTCAGCTGAGTATGTTTAGACAGGAGTTTATCATTGGTGCTGTTGCGGTGAATTTATGTATAGTGTGTTCTTTTGAGACTTTTACTATTTGCAATTGAGTCAGTTTTAGGGATCTATATGGACAGTATTTATATATGCATATTCATATCCTGTGTGTGTAACAATGTCCTAAAGTTTTTGTGCCAGGCCACACTACCCAGTTTTCTTTACATTATTACATAATTCAAATCAAGATCCATCACTTGACTTTAGAACAATGACAGGATAATAAAAACATACTATCATGTTAATTACGCAAGAAATTCAAGAATACTATGTGCCCTAATCTTTAGTGCTGCCCCTCTGTGGTGTTAAGTGGTACTACAGTATTGGTGGTGGAGTGGTGGGAGGGGAGAGTCGCTCTTAGCTGAGTTGACTGTGCTAGTTAGATACCTTTAGTGAMCCAAAATCTAAGAAATGAATTAAGCAGACTGTTTACTAGTTCATTATTAATCTGTAACATATAATTACAATACTCACAGTAAACATGTATGTGCCTCAACATGTCTTTGTCTGTACTTTTGAAAACAAGTACTGATTCTATGGCATTTCACCCTGATCAAGTTACTTTCACTTCCAGGACCACAGGCGTGGGGCGGACCTAAAAGTTCATATTTAGCTGCTTAATCCTTAGATAAAGTGGTCATTGTTATCTAACTGTAATCAATAGACATTAAAACACAGACCTTCACAATGTCTGGCTGTATGATTAAAAGCTTTATCACTGAGCAATAGCATCTGTTTCCTCTCTCTCTAGAACAGAACTAAGAGCTGCAGCTTCTGTCTGGTGTCTTACAACTGTCTTACAGGAACACAACTTAGCAAAGTCAGATATGGCAACTGGTGCAAGGAGATGGAGCATTGAGACCCCCACCCACCCAAGCTCTCCGTCTTTCTAAGTGATATTTATTTACTTAATAAAATATTAGAATATGAAAAAAATAAACAATTTTTCTCTTTAAATACATGATTAAGTATAATTCTGTATAATGTGTAGGCAGAGGCCTAGTTAAATTCAAATGTTTTTCAACACTACCTGAAATGTTAAAAGTTGCTTAACATTAAACATATGGTGCATGTCTTGCAACTATAGGGGGTGCTGTTCTGCATTAGCATATTTTGGTCTCCAAATTAAACGGCCTATTGCTCAATTCTTGATCGTACAATATGCATATCCTTACTAATATTGGATAGAAAACACTGTCTAGTTTCTAAAACCGTTTTAATTATGTCGTGGGTGACCCAGAACTCCCTCTACAGCAAAAATCCTGACATGACTTGCGAAGGTCTGAGAATTATCCTCTGATCTGGGTTCAGTTTTAAAGCCTGTGTATATCCTATGGCTGGAATTGAACTGCACCCGCCTTCCCTGGATGTCAGTACAATGAGAAGTGGAATGGTCTGTTTGCGTAGCTGTCCGAGGTTATAAAGCCGGATGGAACGAGAGTACCTTTCTTTGTCTCGTTCGTCATGGCGCCTGGCAAGAAGTCAGGATGAAATTTTGGAACGCTCAGTTATCGACCAGAGATGTATCCGTCTGTAATTTAATTAAATATAGGTGTTAGAAACATCATAACGATGTTATTTGAAACCGATTTATATCAGTTTATGCGAGTATATTGCTATTTTTCTGAATTCCCTTTGTATCTAGTTTGAGGATTTGGACATGTGTGTGCGACATAGCTATGGTAGCAGCTAGTTCCAAAGGTGAAGAGGACGTTTTACAACAAAGCACCTATTCTTTTGAAGAAAAGACACATTGCCCAAGATACTGATGGAAGCTCGTCCAAAAGTAGGAACTATTTATGATGTTATTACGTATTTATGTGGAAAAATGTCATAGTGTTTGTGCGCCACTTTTGCAGGCACTGGTCTGGCTGCGACGCACACTATATGTCTAGTAACGTTTTTTAAATCTAAAATAGCGATTGCATTAAGAACTAATTTGTCTTTCGATTCCTGTCAACCCTGTATTTTTAGTCAAGTATATGATAGCTTTCAATTAAACTAGATCACTCTGAAAGATGACGTCAGACATTTTAAGGCTTGATTTCCTAGTATTTTCATTGTGTAACCACGGTTTTGTATGGCTAAATATGCACATTTTCGAACAAACTGTATATGTATGTTGTAAAATGAGTTACAGGAGTGTCATCGGAAGAATTCTGAGAAGGTTGTGAAAATTAATATATTTTGGCGGTGATTACGTTATAGCGCTCTTTGGCTGGGAATCGATGCTCTGGTAACGTTTGCACATGTGGTATGCTAACTTATCGATTTATTGTGTTTTCGCTGAAAAACGCTTAGAAAATCTGAAATATGGTCTGAAATCACAAGAACTGTGTCTTTTCCATTGCTAGCTTTGTCTATTGTTTATGAATGTTTTATGATGAGTAAATTGGTCATACACGTTGCTCTATCTAGTAATTCTAGTCGATTTGTGATGGTCGGTGCAATTGTAAACTGTGATTTCTACCTGAAATATGCACTTTTTTCTAACAACACCTATCCTATACCATAAATATGTTATCAGACTGTCATCTGATGAGTTTTTTTCTTGGTTTGTGGCTATCAATATCTTAGTTTAGCCGAATTGGTGATAGCTGGTGGTGGAGAGAGAAAATGGTGGACAAAGAAAGATGGTGTATTTTGCTAACGTGGTTAGCTAATAGATTTACATATTGTGTCTTCCCTGTAAAACATTTTAAAAAACAGAAATGATGGGTTTATTCACAAGATCTGTATCTTTCATCTGGTGTCTTGGACTTGTGATTTAATGATATTTAGATGCTACTATCTACTTATGAAGCTATGCTAGCTATGCTAATCAGTGTGGGGGGGGGTGGGGGGTGATCCCGGACCCGGGGTAGAGGCTCATGAAAGGTTAATGTAGGCTTCAAGTTAAAGAAATCAAACTTTGTTGTTTGTGGGTTTATGTTTTTGATACTGTCTGACTAAATCTTCTGTTTTTCACTATCTGACGATCAACGAAAACTCAATGACATCATTACATCATTCAAGAAACTCAACAACAAAAAAATATTTACAAAAAATAGAAGATGAGTTTAAAATGACAGCCGATGATGTTGAAAATATTCAGGAGAATGCTTCTACAGTCAGGAAGGCTGGGATTGCAATTGGGGTAAGTACCTTAGTGGCAGTATGTCTAGCCCCCTTTACTGGAGCTGTGGCCCTGCTTGTTGGAGCTGTGTTGGTTGCAGCTGGTGGAGATGATTTTCGTTCTTAATCAACATTGACGAAGTTAAGAAATGTGTGAAACAAATCAAATTTGTGAAACAAATCAAAATAAATATTAAAGCATTAGAGGAAATGTCCTCCAGTGCATCCATGACGGTAGCTGGAGGTCTGAGTTGGGCAGAAGAAGTAATCTGTCTGCTTGAGAGAGTGGCTGAACTGAGTGATATAATTGGGTGTCGATAAGAAGAATTGAACGTGGTGTTAGTTACTCTCTACCGTATTTTTGACACGTTCGTGGCCATCTTCAGTATATGTAAGGACGATGCTCTTGAAAAAGAGTTTGTTTACAATATCAGAACATCAGCTGAGATGTGTCAGAAGAGTATAAATGACTTTAAAGAAATGACAGGAGAATTTGACAAGCTATCAGATTGCTTAGAAGCTTCTAGAAACTGAAAACAGTCAGGTCATACACTGAGCCATGATAGATGTGAGCATCAAAAAGAGACCAGGGACTGTAGTAGGAGAGATGGAGGTTGTAGTTTTAGAGGTGAAGATTGTGGTAGGAGAGATGGAGGTTGTAGTAGGAGAGGTGACGGTTGTAGTAGAGAGAGATGGAGCTGGTAGTTTTAGAGGTGAAGGTTGTGGTAGGAGAGATGGAGGTTGTAGTAGGAGGGGTGAAGGTTTTAGTAGGAGAGATGGATGTTGTAATAAGAGAGATGGAGGTTGTAGTAGGAGAGATGGAGGTTGTAGTAGGAGAGATGGAGGTTGTAGTAGGAGAGATGGAGGTTGTAGTAGGAGAGAGGGAG
>NW_019957672.1:0-13484 GCF_002910315.2 Salvelinus sp. IW2-2015 | reverse complement strand
CCTTATACAAACATCCATCTCTCCTACTACATTACTCCATCTCTCCTACTACACACCTCCCTCTCTCCTACTACAACTCCATCTCCCGTACTACAAATCCATCTCTCCTACTACAACTCCATATCTCCTACTACAGAACCTCCACTCTCTCCCTACTACATACACCCTGCTCTCCTAACTACAACCTCCATCTCTCCTACTACAACCTCCCTCTCTCTACTACAACCTCCATCTCTCTTACTACAACCTCCAATCTCCCCTACTATTACAACATCCATCTCTCCCTAAACCTCCTCTTCCACTAAACCTCCCATCTCTCCTACTACAGACTCCATTCTCCTACTACAACCTCATCTCTCTTATACACATCCTCTCTCCTACTGACAACTCATCTCTCCTACTACACTCCATCTCTCCTACTACACCACTCCACTCCTCTACTAACATCCATCTCTCCTACTACAAACCTCCATCTCTCCTACTACAACCCTCCACTCTCTTCCTACTACAACCTCCATCTCTCCTACTACACTCCCTCCCATCTCTCTCTATTACAACATCCATTCTCTCCTACTACAACCTCCATCTCTCCTACTACAACCTCCATCTCCACTCTCTACAACCTCCATCTCTCCTACTACAACCTCCATCTCTCTAACTACAACATTCCATCTCTTCCTACTACAACCTTCACCTTCTAACTACAACCTCCATCTCTCATATCCACACCTTCACTCTAAAACTTACAACCTCCTCTCTCCTACTACAACACCTCCATCTCTCCTACTACGCAACTCCATCTTCCTACTACATCTCATCTCCCTCACACAACCTCCATCTTCTTCGCTACTACCAACCTTCACCTCTCCTACTACAACTTCCATATCTCTACCACACCTTCACTCTAAACTATCAGCTCATCCGTACTAACACCTCCATCTCTCGCTACGTACGACCTCGCATCTCTCCCTACTACAGGGGAACGTTCGAACTGTTCCTAACTACATACCTGCTCATCTCTCCTACTAAAGCATACCTCCATCTCTCCTACTCACCACGCTCCCGCTGCTCCTACTATCAAACTTCCTATCTCTCTCTATTCTACAAACCTCCATCCTCTCTACTAACACCTGCCATCCCTCTCCTACTCACTGCCATCTCTCTTTATTACAACATCCATCTCTCCTACTAAACTTCAACCCTCCTACTACAACCTCCATGCTCTCTACCAGCACCGATACCTTCACCTCTAAATACCGAAAGCTCAGGAGATGGAGGTTGTAGTAGGAGAGATGGAGGTTGTAGTAGTGGAGATGGAGGTTGTGTATTCTAGGTCTCTAAAGGTTTCATGTATTGTTAGGGTTGCAAAAATCTGGTAACTTAAAAAAAATCACATGTTTTCCAGAATCCTGGTTGTAATTGCCAGAATAAGCAGGAAATGTAGAATATTCCAGCCAGGATATCTGGAATATCTGGGAATTTGTGGAAAGTTACCCGGTTTTTAAACCCTATCTACAGGTATGTATTGTTAATTATAGGTCTATATATCCTGCATTGTCAAGTGCCTGGAAATTAAAAAACATAACAATATTGAAGACTAAACACAATAAAGATATTTTAACACATTTGTATTGATAATTGAATGTGTCTATTTAAGGTGCAGATATATGTTGTACTTGTTGGTTCTTACCTCCTACATGAGCTGTTCCCAGACTTCCCACAGAGCAGTTATGTCCTTTTCAAAATCTTGATGGGTTTCCTCTTACTACCTTTCCAAGGTTATCCTGGTGTCAAACATGGTTCATTTTAGTCTATTTCATATCACTCTTTTTGATCAATAACTTGAATAATCAGATGATATCATGCAGGGAAATGGCTAAATCTGCCCTCAGGCTCTTCTGTGGGACTCTCTAGAATATGGGTGTCAATGTTGACAACGTATTATAACAGGGATGTAACGTGAATGGTGGATCTAGCTGATTGGCCTGACCAATTATAGTAACCAGGAGTTGTGTTCATTAGGCACCAAATGGAAGAAAATTAACTGAAACAGGGAATGGACTTCATGGACAAAGGATGGTAAGTGTCACGTTCGTTGTAATGAGGAGACCAAGGCGCAGCGTGATATGTATACATTCTTCTTTTAATGAAGAATTAACACAGAACAAACTAACAAAGTAACAAAATGAACGTGAAGCTATAACAAAGAGTGCTGAAACAGGCAACTACACATAGACAACTACCCACAAAACCAAAATGGGAAAAATGGCAACCTAAATAGGATCCCCAATCAGAGACAACAATAAACAGCTGCCTCTGATTGGGAACCAATTCAGGCCACCATAGACCTACAATATGCCTAGACTTACAAACACCCCATGACATACAAAAACCCTAGACAATACAAAAATAATCATACCCACCCTCGTCACACCCTGACCTGACCAAAATAATACAGAAAACATAAAATACTAAGGTCAGGGCGAGACAGCAAATTGGTGGTTGAAGATATGCCTCTAGTGGTGTGGGGGCTGTGCTTTGGCAAAGTGGGTGGGGTTATATCCTGCCTGTTTGGCCCTGTCCGGGGGTATCGTCGGATGGGGCCACAGTGTCTCCCAATCCCTCCTGTCTCAGCCTTCAGTATTTATGCTGCAGTAGTTTATGTTTCGGCGGGCTAGACTGACGTCTGTTATATCTGGAGTATTTCTCCTTTCTTATCCGGTGTCCTGTGTGAATTTAACCTTTCTAGGACATGCGTTCCGCTAGCGGAACCCCTGACAACATTCTGCTGAAAAGGCAGCGCGGGAAATTCAAAAAAATATTCTTTAGAAATATTTAACTTTCACAGATTAACAAGTCCAATACAGCAAATGAAAGATAAACATCTTGTTATTCTACCCATCGTGTCCGATTTACAAAATGTTTTACAGCGAAAACACAACATATGATTATTTTAGATCACCGCCAAGTCATAAAAACACACAGCCATTTTCCCAGCCAAAGATAGGGGTAACAAAAAAGACGCCATGTTCAGAAATGCCTCCAAAATATCCGGAGAAATTGCAGAGAGCCACATCAAATAACGGGAAATACTCATCATAAACTTTGATGAAAGATACGTGTATTAAATAGAATTAAAGATACACTTGTTCTTAATGCAACCGCTGTGTCAGATTTCAAAAAAACAAACGGGAATAAGCACACCATACAATAATCTGAGACGGCGCTCAGATATAACCAAAATTTCTCCGCCATGTTGGAGTCAACAGAAATACGAAATTACATCATAAATATTCCCTTACCTTTGATGATCTTCATCAGAATGCACTCCCAGGAATCCTAGTTCCACAATAAATTGTTGTTTTGTTCGATAATGTCCGGTATTTATGTCCAAGTAGCTACTTTGCTAGCACGTTTAGTACACATGTCCAAACGCTCGCGCCGGTCCAGGCGAACTCGGACGAAAACTTCAAAAAGTTATATTACAGGTCGAATAAACTTGTCAAACTAAGTAGAGAATCAATCTTCAGGATGTTGTTATCATATATATCCAATAACGTTCCAACCGGAGCATTCCTTTGTGTCTACAGAAGTACTGGAACGCAAGGCGATATCATTTGGAATGCCAAGAACTGGCACTCTGCCAGACCACTGACTGGAACAGTTCCCATCCGGCCCCACATCACAGTAGAGGCTTCATTCAACGTTCTACAGACTGTTGACATCTAGTGGAAGGCGTGGGAAGTGACAAATCCATATCTTACTGGGATTTGAATACGCGATGAGTCGAAAATCAACCAGCCCCAGAATTTCCACTTCCTGTTTGGAAGTCTGCCTGCTATATGAGTTCTGTTATACTCACAGACATAATTCAAACAGTTTTAGAAAGTTCAGAGTGTTTTCTATCCAATAGAAATAATAATATGCATATATTAGCATCTGGGACAGAGTGGGAGGCAGTTCACTCTGGGCACGCTATTCATCCAAAGTGAAAATGCTGCCCCCTATCCCTAAAAGGTTTAAGTATGCTCTTTCTAATTCTCTCTCTCTCTTTCTCTCTCTTTCTTTCTCTCTCTCGGAGGCCCTGAGCCCTAGGACCATGCCTCAGGACTACCTGGCATGATGACTCCTTGCTGTCTCCACTCCACCTGCTGCTCCGGTTTCAACTGTTCTGCCTGCGGCTATGGAACCCTGACCTGTTCACCAGATGTGCTACCTGTCCCAGACCTGCTGTTTTCAACTCTCTAGAGACAGCAGGAGCAGTAGAGATACTCTGAATGATGTGCAATGAAAAGCCTAAGTGCAGCCCCTCCCAGCTCCATGGGCACCGGAACGGGGGTGCTGGAAGATGGAACTGACAGAGCCCTCTCTGGACGTTCGCAGGTGACCAGCAGGTCATCCAACCGAATGGACAGATCCACCAGTTGGTCGAAGGTGATGGTGGCATCCCTGCAGGCCAACTTGTGCCGGACGTCCTCACGCAGGCTGCATCTGTAGTGGTCGATCAGGGCCCTTTCGTTCCATCCAGATCCAAGGTCCGAAATTCCAGGGCAAACTCCTGGGTGATCCTCGTCCCCTGCCTCAAGTTGAAGAGCCGTTCCCCCGCCGCTCTACCTTCGGGCGGATGGTCGAAGACGGCCCGGAAGCGACAGGTGAACTCCTCGAAGTAGTCCAATGCCGCGTCTCCTTCTCCCCACATGGTGTTTGCCTATTCCAGAGCTCTCCCTGAGAGGCACGAGACGAGGGTGGACACCCTCTCCCTTCCCAAGGGAGCTGGGTGAACGGTGGCCAGGTAGAGGTCCAGCTGTAATAGGAACCCCTGGCACCGAGCTGCCGTCCCATCATACTCCCTGGGAAGGGAGAGACGCATCCCACTGGGACTGGATCCAGTAGGGACGGGTAAAGGTAACTCCGGTTGCGCTGGTCGAGGCACTGGAGAGACTTCCTGTCTCTCCCAGCAGTCCATGGTCTGGACAACGCGATCCATCGTGGCACTCCTCGACTCCTCTGACCGGGGTACCTGCTCCTGCTGACTCCATGGGTGGTGTGAAATTCTGTCACAGGTGTGCGTACTGGTAGCGAAGTCAGGTGCAGGAGAGCAGAGAGTTGTGAACAGGCGCACACTTTATTTATGCAGGAGCAAACAGCAGACGGACGCAACTGCGACAAAACCTCCAGCAAAAATGGCAAAAGTGCAAAGCGCGAAAACAGTCACAAAAGCTATAGTTTACCAAATAAACATACTTCGTGAAATAAACACGGATCATGGAAAACCAGCCTGGCGCGTCACATAAAACACGTAACACAAAACAATTCCACACAAAGACATGGAGGGGGAACAGAGGAATATATAGCAGTGTAATTAGCGAATGTAAACCAGGTGTGCAGGGAACAAGACAAAACAAATGGAACAATGAAAAATGGAGCGGCGATGGCTAGAAGGCCGGTGACGTCGAACGCCGAACGTCGCCCGAACAAGGAGAGGAGCCGACTTCGGCGAAAGTCGTGACAATATTGCCATCCACTTCACTTGGTATAAGTCTATAGTGAATCACATTCCCAAATCTTCACAAAATGACCCGAGAGTGCCACTGAACTATAGAGGCATAAGTTTATTAAGTATGGTTTATAAATGATATTCATCCATACGCAACAATAAGCTAATTACATTTTTGGAGGACCAAACATTCTGGTGGAAGAACAAAATGTTTTTTTGTAAATCCAGAGCCTGTATAGATCATATCTTCTCGGTCTGTACAATAATCAGAAATAGATTACGTGAAGAGAAGCCTACTTTTGCATGTTTCATTGATTTCCAGAAAGCTTTTGATTTTGTAAATAGGGATCTTTTAGCCTATAGTTTGTTAAAGACAGGGGTTGATGGGAAATTTTCATCAAGCAGTCCAGTCTCTTTACAAAGTAAACATTGCTTGTGGTCGTGTCAATGAATATAGTACAGATTGGCTTCCCACACCCTCTGGTGTAAAACAAGGAGACACCTTATCACCCACTTTGTTTGCTTTGATTATAAATGATTTGGCAAAATAAATTAAAAAGTTAAATATTGGAGTAAGATATGATGAAATRRTAAGTATCCTTTTATATGCTGAGGATGTTATTTTGATGTCAGAAACTGAGCAAGACCTGCAGAACATGTTATTATGTGCTGTCTGTTGGTGTAAAAGATGGAGACATGATTAACCAGACTAAACACAGATAATGACTTTTAGAAAACCAGCTACTAAGATAAGTGCTTTCAGTTTTGTTTTGGTGAAGACACTCAAGTTTACTAGCAATTATACATATTTGGGTCTTTTTATTGATGAACATATTACCTTTCTATACGGAACATCTGCCCTGGCAGACTCAGCAAGTAGAGCTCAAAGTTATTGGTTATGCCACGTATTCCAATCTGTATCAAACATGTGTGTGCCCTGTTCTGGAACATTCAGCAGGAGTGTGGGGAGCTTAAAGGTATTTTAAAAATGAACATSTTCATGAACTGTTATATAWGCCATCTGCCAGAATAGGTAGTCAAGTTTTTCAATYGGATCTATCCATAWGGGGAGCCTGGGGAACTGAAATGTCTGACTTTATCAACAGTCAGACTGTGAACATCTGCATGAAAACCAAATTAACCTCTCTTGGGCACGTGAGACGGTAGTGTCCCACCTCTTCAACAGCCAGTGAAACTGCTYGGCGCCAAATTCAAATACAGAAATACTCATTATAAAAAATCTGAAAACAAAACATATTTTAGATAGGTTTAAAGATTAACTTCTTGTGAATCCAACCACGGTGTCAGATTTAAAAAATGCTTTACGGCGGAAGCATACCTTACATTATTTGAGATCATAGCCCACTAGACAAATCATTACAAACAGTAGCCAGCCAGGTAGGTACTCAATAAATGTTCCTTCTGTTCGATAATGTCTCTTTATACCCAAAAACCTCAGTTTTGTTCGCACGTTTTCTTCAGTAATCCACAGGCTCAAACGCAGTCAAAACAGGAAGGCAAACAAATCCAAATTGTATCCGTAAAGTTCATAGAAACATGACAAACGATGTTTATATTCACAATTCAGGTTGTTTTTAGCCTAAATAATCGATAATATTTCAACCGGACAATAACGTCGTCAATTTAAAAGGTAAACAAGAAACGCACTCTCTCGGTCGAGCGCAAGAAAAAGCTCTGTGACACGGCAGGGTCCACTCATTCAGACTGCTCTTACTTCTTAATTTTTCAGAATACAAGCCTGAAACAATTTCTGAAGACTGTTGACATCTAGTGAAAGGCATAGAAACTGCAATTTGAGTCCTAAGTCAAGGGATACTGTAATGGCATTAAATAGAAACTACACAACCCAAAAAAAACTACTTCCTGAATGTTTTTTTCTCAGGTTTTTGCCTGCCAAATCAGTTCTGTTATACTCACAGACACTATTTTAACAGTTTTGGAAACTTTAGAGTGTTTTCTATCCAAATCTACCAATTATACGCATATCATATCTTCTGTGCCCGAGAAGCAGGAAGTTTAATTTCGGCATGCATTTCATCCAAAATTCCGAATGCTGCTCCCTAGAGAAGTTAATAACCTCTTGATGCAAGGGGGCACTATTTTTATGTTTGGGAAAATATCGTTCCCAAAGTAAACGGCCTATTTCTCAAGCCCAGATGCTAGAATATGCATATAATTGACAGATTAGGATAGAAAACACACTAAAGTTAACAAAACTGTCAAAATATTCTCTGTGTATAACAGAACTGATATTGCAGGCGAAAACCTGAGGAAATCCAACCAGAAAGTGCCTCTTATTTTCAAAAATCCCTTTTCCATTGCCTGCCTTTCCTCCATTTAAAGGGATATCAACCATATTCCTTTTCCTATGGCTTCCACAGGGTGTGAACATTCTTTAGACATAGTTTCAAGCTTTAATTCTATAAAATGACCAAGATTTATCACATCGCGTCAGTGGACTGCCAGATGTCCTTCGATTAGTTCATGCGCGCGACAGTGGTAGCTAGACATTTTCTTTCTCTCTTGTATTGAATAGTTTACCGTCCGGTTGAAATATTATCAATTATTTATGTTAAAACAACCTGAGGATTGATTATAAAAAAACGTTTGACATGTTTCTACAAACTTTACGGATACTATTTGGAATTTTCGTCTGCCCGTCATGACATGCATGAGCCTGTGGAATACTCAACAAAACGCGCCAACCAAATATAGGTTTTAAGATATAAAAATAATCTTTATCGAACAAAACAAACATTTATTGTGTAACTGGGAGTCTCGTGAGTGCAAACATCCGAAGATCATCAAAGGTAAGGGATTAATTTTATTGCTTTTCTGACTTTCGTGACCAAGCTACTTTGCTGCTAGCTGTTTGTAATGTTTTGTCTACTGATCGATGTCCTCACACAAACGCTTGGTTTGCTTTCGCTGTAAAGCATATTTTCAAAATCTGACACGACAGGTGGATTAACAACAAGCTAAACTGTGTTTTGGTATATTGCACTTGTGATTTCATGAAATTAAATATTTTTTGTAATTTAATTTGAATTTGGCGCTCTGCAATTCAGCGGATGTTGACGAAAATGATCCCGCTAAAGGGATCTGTGCACTAAGAAGTTTTAACCACATAGAAGATTAATATTTGTACAATTTAATTATAGGTAGCCCTTTTTCTTTTATTCCATGCTTTATGTAAATATTCCACAAACGGAAAAACACAATGGACAAAAAAACATTTCAGTTTCTCCTCATCACTCAGCCACATAATGCCAGGGTGTATCTGGTGGTCTTTCCCCTCATCACTCAGCCACATAATGCCAGGGTATATCTGGTGGTCTTTCCCCTCATCACTCAGCCACATAATGCCAGGGTATATCTGGTGGTCTTTCTCCTCATCACTCAGCTACATAATGTCAGGGAATATCTGGTGGTCTTTCTCCTCATCGCTCAGCCACATAATGCCAGGGCATATCTGGTGGTCTTTCTCCTCATCGCTCAGCCACATAATGCCAGGGAATATATGGTGTGATTTCTGGAATAAGAACAAGCGTACCTTTTTCAATATGCAGAGACAATATCCTTGATCTTACCTGTTTCAATACTGTGGTGTACAGCAGGTCAGCCACCAGGGGGAGACTCGTCGAGGCCTGGTAACAGATGGAGTATAAATCAATAGGCGATGGCTCCATCTGCTGGACGTGCCAGGTCTCGACGGGCTTTCCAGCCAGGACTAATTGGGGCTGATTGGGAGCTGGTGAGTAATCAAGCGATGAGTTGAAAATCGACCAACCTCAGATTTCTCACTTCCTGTTTGGATTTCTCTCAGGTTTTTGCCTGCCATATGAGTTCTGTTATACTCACAGACATAATTCAAACAGTTTTAGAAACTTCAGTGTTTTCTGTCCAATACTAATAATATTATGCATATGTTAGCAACTATGACTGAGGAGCAGGCCGTTTACTCTGGGCACCTCTGTGCACCTTTCATCCAAGCTACTCAATACTGCCCCTGCAGCCATAAGATGATAAAGTTCATATCTCTGGAAGAATGTCAGACAACAATACAATACCAACACAGTTCCTGAGCTACAGCTGAAATAAACCTCTATATAGACTGTTCCCTTACTGTGGGCCTACTGTACTTTGTGGGAAACTACCTGACAGCAAGCTTCATACAATAACTTAAAGGTTTGAAATAGTCATAACATTTGATTTTAGGGCACAAGGTGAGAGGGGTTGAACAGAGGTATAGAATGACCAACCCTTACAGCTTTACTCACCAATCTTCTCTCCACCAAAAGCCCCTACACGGCCTCAGACTGCCCGTTCCCTCGCCATGTTCGCTCGCCATGTGTTGTCATGTGTTGCTGCCTTGCTATGTTGTTGTCTTAGGTCTATCTTTATGTACTGTTGTCCCTCTTGTTGTGATGTGTGTTTTGTCCTATATATATTTTTTTTAAATCCAAGCCCCCGTCCTCGCAGGAGACCTTTTACCTATTAGTAGGCCGTCATTGTAAATAAGAATTTGTTTTTAACTGACTTGCCTAGTTAAATAAAGGTTCAATAAAATAATAAAAATCTCCTCCGTATCCTGACAGGGAAAGAAGTAAAAAACTAAACACAAGTCAAGGAAGTTTGATCTTCTTGTAATAAAAGTTGACGTTCTTCTCGAATTCAACTGAAATCATGTTTTCAAGAGAGGGATTTAGAATTATTCAACAGTTTAACGATTTGTGATTTGACACAAACACACGTCGTTAACAAACAGTGAAATTAGTTTTGATCTTAATATGGTTGTTGTCTTGATATTCAATCCAGTAAGGTATTTTTATGCACTAAAAGAAATTAGGTATTCTTCTGAACGTGCTTGTTACTAAACTACACTGAACAAAAATATAAACATAACATGTAAAGTGTTTGTCCCATGTTTCATGATCGCAGAAATGTTCCATACGCACAAAAATTGTATTTCTCTCAAATTTGGTGCACACATTTGATTAAATCCCTGTTGAGCATTTAGTGCCATTAGTGAGCATTTCTCCTTTGCTAATATAATCCATCCACCTGACAGGTGTGGCATATCAAGAAGATGATTTAATATGAACATTACACAGGTGCACCTTGCGCTGGGGATAATTAAAGGCCACTAAAATGTGCAGTTTCATCACACAACACAATGCCACAGATGTCTCAAGTTTTGAGGGAGCGTGTAATTGGCATGCTCACTGCAGGAATGTCCACCAGAGCGGTTGCCAGAGAATTGAATGTTAATTCCATCATTTCTAGCACCAAACCAGTGTCTACATATGTGAAAACAACACATTTAAGTTCTCATTTACAACTGCGACCTGGCCAAGATAAATCACAGCAGTTCGACACAAACAACAACACAGAGTTACACATGGAATAAACAAACATACAGTCAATAATACAATAGAGAAAAATACAAAAAGAAAAAAAGGCTATATACAGTGTGTGCAAATGAGGTAAGATAAGGAGGTAAGGCAATAAATAGGCCATAGTGGCGAAGTAATTACAATATAGAAATTAAACACTGGAATGGTAGATGTGCAGAAGATGAATGTGCAAGTAGAGATACTGGGGTMCAAAGGAGCAAGATAAGTAAATACATACAGTATGGGGATGAGGTAGTTGGATGGGCTGTTTACAGATGGGCTATGTACAGGTGCAGTGATCTGTGAGCTGCTCTGAGCTGCTCGTATGATATGTTACAAATAAAAATGTGTATTATATGTTACGAATTAACATTTGTTTTTGATTTGTTTTTACGAATTCTGGCTAGGTAGCTAAGTGGCTAACGTTAGCTAGTTGGCTAGGGTTACATTTAGGAATTTGGTTAAAGGGGAAGGGTTAGCTAACATCCTAAAGTGTTGGTCCCACGTTTCATGAGCTGAAATAAAACATCCCAGATATGTTCCATACATACAAAAAGCTTATTTATCTCAAATGTTCTGCAGAAATGTGTTTACATCCCTGTTAGTGAGCATTTCTCCTTTGCCAAGATAATCCATCCACCTGACAGGTGTGGCATATCAAGAAACAGATTAAACAGCATGATCATTACACAAGTGCACCTTGTGCTAGTGACAATAAAAGGCCACTCAAAAATATGCAGTTTTGTCACACAACACAATGCCACAGTTGTCTCAAGTTTTGAGGGAGAGTGTAATTGGCATGCTAACTGCAGGAATTTCCACCAGAGCTGTTGCCAGAGAATTTAATGACTCCCAAGTGGGTGGGCCTATGCCCTCCCAGGCCCACACATGGCTGTGTCCCTGCCCAGTCATCTAAAATCCATATATTAGCCTAATGAATTTATTTCAATTGACTGATTTCCTTATATGAACTGGAACTCAGTAAAATCATTGAAATTGTTGCAGGTTGCGTTTATATTTTTGTTCAGTGCAAAGTAGAAAGTATTAAGTCGTTCAAAAGTTGCTAATTCCACAAAATGGGGGTCTGAATACTTTCCGAATGCACTGTACTACAGTATTTGGTGGTGTTATTTACATTTACATTTAAGTCATTTAGCAGACGCTCTTATCCAGAGCGACTTACAAATTGGTGCATTCACCTTATGATATCCAGTGGAACAACCACTTTACAATAGTGCAATCTAATCTCTTTTAAGGGGGGGGGGGGGGGGGGGGTTAGAAGGATTACTTGATCCTATCCTAGGTATTCCTTAAAGAGGTGGTTGTTCAGGTGTCTCCGGAAGGTGGTGATTGACTCCGGACCTGGCGTCGTGAGGGAGTTAGTTCCACCATTGGGGTGCCAGAGAAGCGAACAGTTTTGACTGGGCTGAGCGGGAACGTACTTCCTCAGAGGCAGGGAGGCGAGCAGGCAAGAGGTGGATGAACGCAGTGCCCTTGTTTGGGTGAGGGCCTGATCAGAGCCTAAGGTACGGAGGTGCCGTTCCCCTCACAGCTCCGTAGGCAAGCACCATGGTCTTGTAGCGGATGCGAGCTTCAACTGGAAGCCAGTGGAGAGAGCGGAGGAGCGGGTGACGTGAGAGAACTTGGGAAGGTTGAACACCAGACGGGCTGCGGCGTTCTGGATGAGTTGTAGGGGTTTAATGGCACAGCAGGGAGCCAGCCAACAGCGAGTTGCAGTATCCAGACGGGAGATAAAAAAGTGCCTGGATTAGGACCTGCGCCGCTTCCTGTGTGAGCAGGGTCGTACCTCTGCGAATGTTGTAGAGCATGAACCTACAGGAACGGGTCACCGCCTTGATGTTAGTTGAGAACGACAGGGTTTTGTCCAGGATCACGCCAAGGTTCTTAGCACTCTGGGAGGAGGACACAATGGAGTTGTCAACCGTGATGGCGAGATCATGGAACGGGCAGTCCTTCCCCGGGAGGAAGAGCAGCTCCGTCTTGCCGAGGTTCAGCTTGAGGTGGTGATCCGTCATCCACACTGATATGTCTGCCAGACATGCAGAGATGCGATTCGCCACCTGGTTATCAGAGGGGGGAAGGAAGATTAATTGTGTCGTCTGCATAGCAATGATAGGAGAGACCATGTGAGGATATGACAGAGCCAAGTGACTTGGTGTATAGGGAGAATAGGAGAGGGCCTAAAAAAGAGCCCTGGGGACACCAGTGGTGAGAGCACGTGGTGCGGAGACAGATTCTCGCGACGCCACCTGGTAGGAGCGACCTGTCAGGTAGGACGCAATCCAAGCGTGGGCGCGCCGGAGATGCCCAACTCGGAGAGGGTGGAGAGGAGGATCTGATGGTTCACAGTATCAAAGGCAGCCGATAGGTCTAGAAGGATGAGAGCAGAGGAGAGAGACTTAGCTTTAGCAGTGCGGAGCGCCTCCGTGACACAGAGAAGAGCAGTCTCAGTTGAATGACTAGTCTTGAAACCTGACTGATTTGGATCAAGAAGGTCATTCTGAGAGAGATAGCAGGAGAGCTGGCAAGGACGGCACGTTCAAGAGTTT
>NW_019957671.1:75937-78222 GCF_002910315.2 Salvelinus sp. IW2-2015 | reverse complement strand
TGCAATGACGACCATTCAATGTATGGTAAAAGAAGTAAGATATAGAAGGTTCTCTCTCCAAATACATTTATATTTTTTATTTTCTTTAACCTTTATTTAACTAGGCAAGTCATTTTAAGAACAAATTCTTATTTACAATGATGGCTCAGGAACAGTGGGTTAACTGCCTTGTTCAGGGCAGAACGACAGATTTTTACCTTGTCAGCTCGGGGATTCGATCCAGCAACCTTTAGGTTACGTGGCCCAACGCTAGAATGACAACCAAATATGACTAAAGTAAGTTAATGTTCTCCATACATAGAAAACACACAATAGTTTATTATTTAAAAAATATATTGCTTTTGGTGGATAAAATACAAAAATGTGGGTCGTTCACGTGAATCAATTTGCCTATTTCAGACAAAATATGACTTAATTTCAAATGTGTATACATGACATAATATTTTCCATCACGTGTACATGCTTGTGATCCATTTTGATGTATTTTAATATTATTTCACAATTGTGTTAATACACATATCCATTGAAACCCAATGTTGTATTTTTTGCAATGTGTTCCAGAAAATTGTTCTACAAACTTTGAAATTAAAAAAATACTTATTTTCGCATAGAGCCTATTAAAAAGTATTTTGCAAGGGCAATAATTTGCATATATCATTTTATTTGGATATATGCTTAGGTCTCAATTGGTTAAGAAAGAGAGTGAAAAAACAGATTGCTTAGAGGGTACTTCTGAGCAGCTCAGAACAGAAAATTGATGCAGGGTTATTGCTCTGTGACCGTAGTCCACACTTTGAATGAGATGATTACTGATCTCTATCACTGAACATGGCCAGCACTCAAGTCTTCATTTCATATTCCTCTACAGTCTGCTAGTATAGCTGCCCAATCCACATCAGCCATGCCCGCCTGACAGAGGATAATGATGTTTCACACTCATGAGACAGCTCTTTTCAAACAGAAAATTACAAATTACATCCTTCCTTTTCCTTCCTTCCTTCTGCTGGGGTAAAATTACACCTGGCACAAAACAGCAAAATGACATCTCCAGGTGGGCCATGGGAATAATCAGTAGCTTTTAAACTTGCTGGATAGCTTTTTTTCACTGTACTCCTTATTCCTCTCTTTCTTTCTGCTGCAGTTTTTTGCACCCTCTCTGTCACTCCCCTCCCCTTTCCTTTCAAGTAGAGGCTTCCTTGCCAATGAAGGTATATCCACAGGAGGAACCAAGGCGAATATAAAGCTGCACATTTCAACTTGAGAGAGTAAGTAAAACTGACAAAAGAACCTCCCTGATTATAAGACCACAGGCTCATGTTAGTAGAGACTAGGCAGTGACATTGACCTAAGACGAGCCATTAGTTCTTGTGATCTGAAGTGAATACATTGCGTTTCCCCTTGATTCTCCTTACTGCGTTGTGCTCCTGTTTGAATCACAGAACACAAGTGCTTCCCTATCAAACCTAATTGCCCAGCTGTGCAGGAAAAGACTAACATTACTCAAGGTCTAAGCATACACAAAGCAAGGACTGAAAACAACCTCCACAAACCAGTCTGTTGGCCTGTAACTATTCAGCAAAAACAGCTGTCACTAAAATCTGCCCCAAAAAATCATCCTTGGTTATTAGGTTTACCCATTCAATTGTTGGGAGCATACAGTATTTAGAGTGTGCGACTTTCTGTCTTTCTTTTTTATCAGRCAAACCACGTAACTAGTACTCAGTTCTGTGATGATGAGTAATCATCACCCATTCGCACAGCTATCTGCTCCCAGGGTGCCCCATGGGTCTTGTTATGTGTCATTTCTGTCACGACAAATACAGAAGCTGTGCTCTTAGAGGACCTTGGAAAAGGGATATGTATGCCTGGAGAGTGCYGAGTGACACTAAGGCAGAGATTTGAGGGAAGTCTTGAAGTTATCGGGTTCGATGTGTGTGCGTGCATGTCTGGTGTGTGTAACCATGCATACATAGTGCATTCAAATCAYATCAAATTTTATTTGTCACATYCACATGGTTAACAGATGTTAATGRGAGTGTAGRYAAYTGCTTGTGCTTCTAGTTCCGACAGTGCAGTAATATCMAACAAGTAATCTAACAATTCCCCAACAACTACCTAATACACACAAATCTAAAAYGGGTGAATGAGAATATGTACATGTAAGTATATGGATGAGCAATGGCCGAGAGGCATAGGCAAGGTGCAAAAGATGGTATAAAATACAGTATATACATGTGATATGAGTAATGTAAGATATGTAAACATTATTAAAGTGGCATTATTTA
>NW_019957671.1:69784-71767 GCF_002910315.2 Salvelinus sp. IW2-2015 | reverse complement strand
TTGTCTGGAAGCGTGACGTCGGTGTCCGAAACGTGGCTGGGTTTCTTTTTGTAGTCCGGGATTTCATGTAGACCCTGCCACATATGTCTCGTGTCTGAGCCAATTAATTGCTGTCCCTGTACTGGCATTTCACTTGTTTGATTGCCTTGCGGAGGGAATAACTACACTGTTTATATTCAGTCAAATTCCCAGACCTCTTTCCATGGTTAAATGCGGTGGATCGGGCTTTCAGTTTTGCGCCATCCATCCACAGTTTCTGGTTAGGGTAGGTTTTAATAGTCACAGTGGGCACAACATCTCCAATGCACTTCTTTATAAATGCACTCACCGAGTCAGCGTATAGGTCGATGTTGTTCTCTGAGGCTGACCAGAACGTATTCCAGTCCGRGTGATCAAAATAATCTTGAAGCGTGGCTTCKGACTGGTCGGACCAGCGTTGAATGGTTCACGTCACTGGTTCATCCTGTTTGAGTTTCTGCCTATAAGATGGTAGGAGCATATTGGCGTCGTGGTCGGATTTGCCGAAGGGAGTGCAGGGGAGGGCTTTGTATGCATCGCGGAAGTTAGAGTAGCAGTGATCAAGGATTTTGCCCATGCGCGTATAGTGCAATCAATATGCTGGTAGAATTTAGGTAGCCTTTTTCTCAAATTTGCTTTGTTAATATCCCCAGCTACAATAAATGCAGCCTCAGGATATATGGTTTCCAGTTTGCATATGAAGTTCCTTGATGGCAGTCTTGGTGTCTGCTTGAGGGGGAATGTACACAGCTGTGACTATAACTGACGAGAATTCTCTTGGTAGGTAAAATGGCTGGCAGTTGATTGTAAGGAATTATAGTTCGGGTGAGCAGAAGGACTTGAGTTCCTGTGTGTTGTTATGAATACACCATGAGTCATTAATCATGACCTCTTCCCAGAGAGGTGTATTCAGACCCCTCTTAGACCCATCAACTTTTTCTTTATTTCTTAATAATTGTATTATCATTCTCCCTTCCCCATTCAATCTATCACACAATTACGTCCAAAAATGACATAAGCAAATTGATACAGGTTTTCGAATTTTTGCCTAATTTTATTATATATAAAAATACTGAATATCATTATTTTCATAAGAATTCATCTACCCTTTACTCAGTACTTTGTTGAAGCACTTTGGCAGGAATTACAAGCCTCAAAGTTCTCTTGGGTAATAACTGCTACAGCTTAGCACATCCTGTATTTTTTGGAGTTTCATCTCGTTCTTTCTGCAGATACTCTCAAGCTCTGTCAGGCTTGGATGTGGAACATCGCTGCACAGTTATTTTCAGGTCTCTCCAGAGATGTTTGGATCGGGTTTCAAGTCCGGGCTCTGGCTAGCAGACTTGTCTCGGAAGCCCCTCTCTCCCCGATTGCCTCAGTTTTGGTACCAGGTGGCCAGTCTCTAGGAGAGTTTTGGTGGTCCAACTTCTTCATTGATAGAATGATGGAGGTCACTTGGTCCTTCTTGGGGACCTTCAATGCGGCAAGGCGTTTTTTTGGTATGGCTTCCCCGATCTTGACTCGACACATCCTGTCTCGGAGCTCTACGGACACGTTCCTTCGACTCGTGGCTTGGTTTTTGCCTCTAACAATGCAATGTCAAACCCGTGGGACCTTAAATTATAGACACAGGTTGTGTGCCTTTCCAAATAATGTCCCAATCTCAGATTGAATTTTACCCAAACAGGTTGTGAACTTCCAAATGAATTTGTAGAAAACATCTATAGAATTGATCAATGGTAATAACAGGTGTACTTGAGCTGCATTTTTGAGTCTCATAGTAAAAGGGTCTGAATACTTATGTAATAAGGTATTTAGGTTTATATTTTATTTATTTTTGGTCAAAAATAATGCGCAAAAACCTGTTTTTCGTTGTGTTTCATTATGGGTATTGTTGTGTTATGAATGATGAGGAAAAATATAATTTTTAGGAGGCTGGTAACTTAAACAAAAATGTGGAAAAAG
>NW_019957671.1:0-64428 GCF_002910315.2 Salvelinus sp. IW2-2015 | reverse complement strand
GGGGTGTAATGACTGGGCTGTTGAAAATAGCAATGTTGATAAAGCGTTTCAATTAGACTTCGGCCTGTCAGTCATCGAATCTGTCAGTCATATACTATGCATACCTTTAACATTACAGAAGTGTAAATCAGTCAATTTGGCTTTAGTTTGGTTGTCGTGAGAAATCTAATGCAAGAGACTAATCCAGTAAGCATGACTTAAAAATTGGCACTTTTTCTTCATTGAATCATAGTTCCAGACAGGAGTACTTACTGTCCATGTGTTATAACCATTAGAAGCATTGGGCCCTAGTTACAGCCTATTTCAAATACATTTATTGGTTACATACGTTATTGCGGGTGTAGTGAAATACTTGTGGGAGCTAGAAGCACGGCTGCCCTATCTGTCAGCGCCATCTTAATAGCATAAGTACTATTTACTGGCATACATATGTTATCATGGTAGGCAATCCAGTTGAGATAGTCTCCCTTTAAAACTCCACGGTATTGATATATTGAAGCAATGTGCTAAAAAAGTGCAAGAATAAAAGCCAAGTTATTTTTCATATTTTTATTTATTTGGCCACCAGTTTTCACTTTTCCACGTCAAATTCAATGTGATGGAATGCGTTTGTTTCTAAGTCATTTCCCCCACCCCCTTGAACAGCTGCTGTTGAACCTCACCCCGGTCTGCCCTACTCAACCCTCCCATCCCAGCCAAACATCACAAAAACATTCACAACCTTGTCCCTGGACGTAAGAAGAAAAAAAAGCAGACTCACGCAATCACGCTTACACACCACCAGGCACACAAACATCTCCATGGGGACAAGAGCGTCAGTTAGAGCCAAAGCAAGAGGGATGGGGGCAGTACAGGTACGGTGGGGGTAGGGCTGTTGCACTGTTCCCCACCTCCCCAAAGACAACCAGGACAGAGACCGCTCTCAAGAGTCCCAAAACACAGTTCCTTTTAAGTATCCAACCCTTCCCACAGTAACCATGTGGAATCTGACGGCATAAACACAGTAGCCTGGTCTCAGATCTATTTGTGTCGTCTGGTCAAGACTATAGGAGTTGGCGAGACTGCACAAACAGATCTGGGTCCAGGCTATGAACACAGTGATACAAACAGAAACCGTCCTGGGCCTCCCCACAAATCCCAGGTTTAACAGAGTCAGAGGGCCAACTCTACCCCAGCTTAAAACTTTAGCTGGGCATTACTGGTATACACAGATTATTTAATGACAGATTTTAAAAAATATATATTGAATGAAAATACAATTAAATAAAACAAGCTAATTCCAAAGTATCTTTTTTCTTTCTTTAAAAAAAGTAAGTCAGTAGCCATGCTGAAATGAGGGAAACTGAACTGAAAAGCATGATTTGCAGACTTAGAGGGAATGAAGGCAGAGAGAGAGAAGAATACAGTGACCCTCAAGATTGGTCTCAGCTACAGATGCATATATTGCTTTCCAGGGGCCTCTGCTACATGGAACACATTGCTTCTTTATTTTGTTACTCTTTACAAAAAGACAATAGGATGGCCCCAAGTCCCCTGAGAGATCAGTCCATACATCCCACCATATAACACCTCTGGCCCTCAGAAAGCCTAGCAGAGGAACAAGAACATAAGTAGGCCCCCCCCCAAATCCCAAACCTAAAAACCAGCTACACCACAAAACTGCACCATCCTCACTGCGGCAGACTGGGGGAAAGTAATTCGACAAGAAATGACAGGTACATAACCCAATTTGTGGATCCAACTGGATATGTCAAGCACAGTATCTTAATGCCATTTTTAACATTTTGGCAATACAACGCCATCGTTTGATTGATGTGGAACGTTGGTAATGAAAAAAGCCGTTAAGACCACGAGGTGCCGTTCTGCTCTGTTGAGTTCCCATGACAAGGGGACAGACGAGTCCATGTGGTCCAGCGGGAGGGAGAAAGGGGATAGAGGTTGTCGAAGTGGCTTCAGGAGGGGGGCTGGCCGAGGGTCCTGCACACATCTGCAGACTGACTGAGGAGCAGTTAAAGGAGAAGTATTAGTGTTCACAGAACAGTGGTGGAAGTGATGGTGGTTGGTTGGTAAAAGGGGTGGGGGTTCGTCTCTCCTTCACCGGGTCTTATAACTCGTCATGGTCGCCACCGTCGGCGTCAGAATCACTGTCCGGTTCGTCCAGGTCTTCCATATCCTAGGAGGAGGAGAGAGGAGAGGGTCTTTAACACCTGCCTGGAGGAAGCCGCTCTCCGAGTCTGCCCTGACTGGGCATGCAGTTCTTGGGAGTAGAAAGCTTGGATGCTATACTGAACACTGTGGTGGGAGGATACTACGCAGCTCATTGTGTGTGGCTGTCCTGACACAAACCATATATGCTCAAATTTAAAAAAATGGGCAACATGACATGCTTGAAAGGTTGTTGGAGAAACCCATGTCCATCTATGGCGAAACATATGTACATATGAAAACAACCTAAGTACAAGACATATGTGGGGCACTGAGGTTTAACTGAAATGCCCATTCATCACTTTTGGCAGACCGCATGAACAAATACAGCATGGTAACCCAAACAGTATGTCATTAAAAATGAATAACACTTACTGTTTTTCTAACTTCGTATGTATATACTGCATTGTAGACAAGGCATATCCTATTTAACTAGTGCTGTACATATACTATTCTTCACATATCCATTTATCCAGCCATCTACACACAGTGCATTCAGAAAGTATTCAAACCCCTTTAACTATATTTTGTTACATTACAGCCTTATTCTAAAATGGATTAAAAAAAAAAAWTTCAACAAAGTACTGAGTAAAGGGTCTGAATACTTACATATGGGATTTCAGTTTATTTAAAAAAGAACATGCAAACATATCTAAAAACCTGTTTTTTGCTTTGTCATTATGGGGGGGAAATTATGTAATCTATTTTAGAATAAGGCAGTGATACAAAATGTGGAAAAGTCAAGGGGTCTGAATTCTTTCTGAATGCACTGCACATTCTATCCACATTGTCTATACATCACACAAACACTTCGGACTCAGACATTGCTCATCCTAATATTTATAGATTCCTTAAATCCATTATTTTACCTTTTAGATGTGTGTATTGTTAGATATTACTGCACTGTTGGAGCTGGGAACAAGCATTTTACTACATTCGCAATAACATCTGTTAAATATGTGTATGCAACCCAAAGAAATTTGAAATGACAGTCTTGCAAAGAAGCCATTCAGTCACAGCTGCCGGGGGGAGGGATACTGTTGACTGAGGATGTGGGGGTGAGGAAGGTGGGGTTGAGGATATTGACTTGCACGTTCGGACATGAGGTCTGGTCCCAAGGGAGAGCCTGGTAAACAGCGGCGACAGCTGCAGTGGGCATTAGCGACCGCAGTCGGGGAATGGTCTGCAATTAGACTTCTGAGAAGGGGGTGTGGTAGGTGGGGTGTGTGGTAGTGGGATGAGGCCATTCAACTAGTTTGAGCTGGATCTCCAGTGGGTTTTGGATGCAGGCCCTGGTCTTAGCACCCAGCTAGGTGCCAGGGAAGGAGTGAAACCCCAACCGCATCTCAAAAAGCCACTAGGCTTTTTATTTTATTTTTTAGAAGCATTAGATAAAGATTACTGGCTCTTGTCATTTGGCTTCAAAATGGAGAGAAAAATCCCATCATTCCCTTGTGCAAGAAGTCTTGGATGATGGCATCATAAGGAACATGATTCAATTTCTCAAAATATCTTACTCCGTTTCGTGCATTACTTCATACACCTGGGCATTAGGGAATACCCTGGTATAAATTCTATTAGTCAGAATTATTACAATCTCAGGTCAGGATTTTGAGTGGGTAAGGTTTGTCATCTCCATCATTGATGACAGACATGGGCTGCTGGACTAATGACTGTCTCTGCCTTAATGGGTCATGTATTGAGCATGTCTGTCTGGCTGCCTGCTGTGCTTGAAGACCGAGTTCATGGAAGTCTTCGTCAGCTTGACCTACATCTCCACTAGACCCAGTGTCCTCCAGGTTGGATTGGAAAGTGAGATGGGGAAAGACACCAGACTTCAACACTGACAAATAAATACGTTTCTGGGGAGAATTCAATTGATCAGGATGCGTTGCACCAAAAGCTACACCTTCTCCAACATTGCTGCATTCTCCTGCCCTGTCCAGCAATGCATTACTCTTACTGGATAGGGGTTGGCTATAATTCAAACGCATCATTTTTTTGACAGTTTGAAAGCGGCCTTGAGCAACATTCACATTTCAGCGTGCACTTAGCATATGACCGTGTAAAAAATAAGTAATTGTGAAAAAGGTGGGCGTTTTCAGATCAAAACTGCAAGTAAAACGAATGGGCTTTGAAACGGTTTGCACGATTTCATTTTGACCGCATAGCAATGCCTTGCGGTTTACTGCAAATCTGTTATGCAAACATAATTGTAGTGTCTGCTTAAGCATGAAGACAAACCGTTTATCATACCAATCCAAGGGGTGTACTTACATCAATCCCCTCATCCTCCTCTCCTTCCTCTCCAGCCGGTGCTCCGCCATCCTTGCCTCCGCTCTCCAGGAACTTGGTGAAGCCCTCCAGTGTCCTCTCACCATTGTAGTCGACCACCTGCATGGAAGAAAATCCCATGCATCAAATTTCTATAGGGATTCAAATACAAATTGATAATTCTCCTTTGCTTTTCCATCAGAAGAAAATGCTCTAACCAAGCAAGACTGACTGCATGCACCACCAACTATCAAATGTGGCAAAATTGGAGCTATAAAACCCCAAGAAAGTCCAGTGGTCCATTTGTCAAATAACTACTGAAATCTTATCCAAATGTCTAATTAATCAGATCAGCCTGTGGGGTCCCTCAACAACACGTGCTAATTTAAATCAGGAGCCAATAACCTTTCAGGCCTCCAGCCATGTTCAGATCTGTACCAATGAGCAGTCAAGAGGCGATGCACAACTATTGATGGATGAGAGAAGGCCAAAGGTGTGTTGTTTATGGCCCTTCTCGTTTATAGAACCAGTTACTATAGGACTGGTCTTGAGGACAGTCGCAGAGCTCTGCCTCCAGACCCATGTAGTCTTAGCCAGTCAGTTAATACAGAGCATAGTGAGCCAACAGACAGAGGCCGAGCCTGGGGCAACTCGTGCAGCTGCCCCCTTCCCTAGCCATCTCTGGCTCTGTCACAAGGAGGAATGGCTCAGGGTCASGGTTAACCCCAGGGCTCTTCGCAAGGGGAATACCAACACAAAGCTCCCGATTAAGGCTGCCAACCTTTTCCAGGAAGCTTTCTGTAGTTGACTGCTATGGGCTATAGTTCAGTAGGGTGGCTGGCATGCCTCTGGGGGGGGTGAGTGCCAGGGTGGTCTTTAAGAGCAGATGTGCATTTTGTCAGCTTGAATCGTGTTCTGAAGTGGTAAAATCTTAACCCTAACTACACTGCTAAACCTATTGCCTAACCTGAAATTAAAAAGCATTTTTTTAAATATAGCCAATTTTGACATTTCAGCTGGCCTATCTAATGGGAAATGCTCAGCTCTGCCTCCAAGACAAGACTCATGACAATAAATGCCAACCTGCTCTTTAAGAGCTGGGGTGAGGGTCTCAAGAGGATCCCAAGAACGCGAGGGCATTATCGGGCAGCCATAAAAAGAGGGGTTGGGTAGAAGTGGTAAACACCACCACAATGGCAGAGTCACTCAGAGGGCCAGCAGGCTTAGGTTTCTGCATGTGCGGCTGGCGCTGCTAAATCAACCCTCCTAGTGAGTGTGACAGCTACTTAACCTGATCATAATAACCGCACACCCACCTGCAATGCTGTGAAATGAAAGATGATATTTCAGTAGGGTGGATGGATGGCCAATAGCCATGCTTCTGAGATGTTTACCGAAAGAGTCAAAGCCCAGAATGGTTGTGCTACTAACCGACGGGGGATTCAATATTTCTCTTGCGAGGGCTTGGTTTTCAAAAGTGAGACACGTGCTCAAATGCCAGGCAATTTAACGCTGGCTATGTTGGGGAAATGAGCCAATTAAAAATAAATGGTCATGTTATCCAAAAGTGGAATTAGACCTTGGCCATTCCAAAAGGGGGTTGTAGTGATGCAATAATCTCATCACATTTGGGTATATAGCAGAGCCCCTCCGTCTCACCTCAAACTCCATCCCCTAGTGTGGGACAGAGGAACTGACCAGCCGAGGACCATGTCAATGAAAACGTTGTCATGATATACATTTGGGAGTCAACTGCCAACAGTTACAAATGGCTGCTAACACTGACAGACATTCCACCTCTTTTCAGTAGACTTACCTTGTGCTCATCGCCTGCGGGGAAGAACTTGAGTGTGGGGAAGCTGTGTACTTTGACTGTCTCGATCTCGTTGGCTGTGGAGTCCATCTTGGCCACGACGATATCGGCGCTGTCCTGGTACTTCTCTCCCAGTTTGGTCCAGATGGGGTCAAGCTGTTTGCAGTGGCCGCACCAGGGTGCATCTGCAGTGGGGTGAGCAGAGGAGCAGTCCGGGATAAGAACATTTTCATGTCCCATACAAGCTCATTGATCATCACCTGAATGCTTAGGCTGGTTATTGTATTGCATGATGTTACTTTGCCTTCCATTTGTATCCACAGTAGAAGTATCACGACATTGCAACAGCATGAATATAAATACTCACTGATGCACAGATACACCTGCGTGGAAAGCATAATGCACAGCTGTATCGGATCATTTATACAATGGAAAGTGACAGGAATAGGGGAATGGCTTGCCAACGGCCCATTAATTCAAGCCTGTGGGCTATAGTTGCCGAGGTTGGCAGTTAGGTTTACGACAGCTGTGCCTCCCTACAATGCCATCCTGCCCCGGCAACCCAAACACTGGGACACTTCAAACATGCAGAGAGAGCATGGCACATGCACCCCCAGCTAATCGCCCTCGCTCCCCTCAACCGGCTAGGAAATACCCTCCACAGTCGTACGAGAACCTGACTACCCCCCACGTCAGTGACCGTAAGCGACATTATATTAAAGCCCAGGGATGGAAAATTCCTCACTCTGGCTCACCACAACAGTGGAGGAAAGTTTAGTAGTTGTGAGCTATAAAAATCTCCTCCCGGGACTAAATTTATCCCAATGTTTCCTTACTCAGTCTTGGGTTACACATCAATTCGTGTGGAGGGCTGATGGAATGATCTTAGATCCCGGTCTCTTGTACATCTGCTGGGGCTTAGCGCAAAGGTGCATCGCCAGGGCTAGGAGAAAGACTCCGGTTTCGGTTTCAGACTCAGGACAGCTTCCCACCTCCCGTCCTCCCTCCACGTGGGCGGTGTAATCAAAAGAGCGCACCTCAAAATATATCAGGGCCATCGACCCCTGAAAAGTGAGCCTGTCGACCACCTGGGGCTTACATATGGTATTGATGAGAGAGGGTAGTACTTACAAAACTCAACGAAGACGTTCTTTTTGGGGTCGAAGACGACCTCCTCAAAGTTCTTGCCGACCAGGACTCTGACGGGGTTCTTGTCCCAGTCTTCAGGGATGTCCTGGCTCATGAGGTGGGGCTGTGGGGGGGAGACACGAAGAGGAGAGATTTACGATGGATTACATGACTTTTGCAAAACTAAGAATGAGCTGAATTATGTTAGTTCCAAACGAAGCAACACTTGATTCCCAAGTCATGAGGCAATCTCCTATAGAATGGGAATGATGCAAAACCTGCACAGCGCAGATACTCCCTCACACCAATAAAATAAATATGGAGTCTAACCAATACTTGCTAGTTCAGGTTTGTGATGCAGGCCCACAATTGGCTGTCTCCCTAAAAGTCCTAACAACTGGCACAGCATGTTAGCCTACATATGCACTTTCAAGCCACTGCCATTGACGCACAGCCATCGAGGCATGATGACTGCACTGCAGTGACCTAACAGTAAGAGAGACTGGTTCATCAATGTCTACAGTAGGGCACGGCTGTTCTCACCGTCTAGGCTGGGCTGTGGCCTACTGAACTTATCAGCAGTCAAGGGCACCCCAATGATCTAGAAAGCCCAGTAACAGCATAACCCTGTAATCTGAGTAACACTACGTCCTAAAACACACACACAGAGCATGTACACTTGGAATGTCTGTAGTCGGTTAGGCCAACACACACCTTGAGTTTTCCCTCGGTGAAGAGTGTGCAGAAGGCGACGATGTTGTCGGCAGTGATGGCCTCGCTCTCGGGCCTGTACTTGGTCATCTCATCCTCCAGCGTGATGAGGCGGATGGCAGGACACTCCTCCTTCTTCAGCCCAAAGAACTCCAGGATGCGCTGGTTGTCGTCCACCTCGCTGTCGATGAAGATGAACAGGATCTGGGGGAGGCGAGGAAGAGGATGAAATACGAGGCTTATGTATCTAGCCTTTAGTCTAGGTAGGTATTCTATGTACACTCCAGTACAGTCTCAATGGTACATACCGACAGTGCTGCACATGCAGTAAATGACTTTAAAGGCGCTGGATAAAAAAAAAATAACTCTCCCTTTCTCATAATAAATAGATCAGGAATAACGAGCACACTGCCTTTACTGGAGATAAGGGACAATGAATGAAGGTCGTCACTTTGAATCCGTTCAGTCTGGTCCACCCACCTTGCCCTTGAATCCCTCTGATGCCTTCTTGAACTCAACCATTTTGTCGTCGAAGTCGGCGGCAGTCTTGGGCACGAACATGAGGATGTGAGACTTGATTTCTCCTCCGAAGATCTTGGGGGCGGTCTGCGGAGAAAACAATGTCATGAAGCACGAATGTCATACACGGGGAACAAAGCTCAGGATATAAAACGCTTGTATTAAAGTTGTGGGAACGGCACTGAAGGTTCTCGTGACAGCCGTCATAGGGCCTTGGTGGGGATGAGGCTGTCGATAGATTCTGTAGCTTAGTGTGACAGAGGAGAGGGAGTTCATCTGGAAAAAGGTGTCTTTTCTGAGTGCTTGAGTGAGTGAGTCAGTGAGTGAGAGGATATTTGAGAGCACATCGGTACGAAGCACGGCCATTACCTGTTCGGTAAACTCGATAACCAGGGGCAGCTGGTTGGCCTTGATGAAGGCCAGCAGGTCAGCCTTGCTCAGCTCTCCGTCAAAGGTGTTACGACCCTCATCGAACTGTAGAGGAGAAGAAAGAAGGAAACATTAGTTGGAAGCCAAACACGTTAATACGTRACCAACTTTCCAGTTTAGTCCCATTTTATTATATTCTGCCTGTGAACTCCCCACAACCCAAACAGATTTACCAAACAAGCTCATTTGAATCCCTTTGGTAACCCCAGCTGAAGGAATCAACGTTAGGCTAAATGGGGTTTTATTGAGTGTTAAGAATAGCAGTACAGTGCCGGTCAGCCCTTACTGGTACACAAAGGGAAAGTTGGGAGACAGCAGGAGTGTGTGTGTCAAGGTTGAATTACACACACAGAGAGAAAGCAGACAATAGTGGGGTAGTATGATGACTGATGAGCAGGGGGCTTACCGGGCGATAAGACGGAGGAATCCCATCTATGTCTCATTAGAGATGGAGGGTTAAGCCTTTAAAATGACAGGCAGAAATCTAATGAATTGCGACGTGTAAAGGCCTGCCGTTAAGCTGGCCCTCCCTGACCACTGAAGGGCAATGATATAAAAAAGTAGGATAAAAAATATTCTCAGCAGATAGAGATGGAAACAGGTTGACAAGTGTGGTCTGGTCTACTCTTGTCCAGCCATGAAAATCCAAAGGCTTATGGGTGGCATCTGTTTTCAAATGTCAGATGGAATCTTACTTCTGCTGAATAGGAGCCAAATCCTAACTTGAGATCTAACACACATTTTCTCCCATAGACATCGGTGCCTTATTTCTCAAGTTTGATATTCAGCCATATGCCTCATACTGGAAGACTTTCAGACCATGTTTACAACTACTCAACCCAAACCCCCACTAGCGGCTGGCTTCTTTCCTTGTTGACCAGTGATGACTTATCAGGTGAAAGGAAGAATGTATTTGACATAACGTCTGATATCTATGAAAAGGCAGGAATGTGGCCATAACATGTCGCATAACAACTAATGGAAAGTCCATGTGGACTGTGACCTAGTTCAGCCCAGGTCCGTTTAATCTGACAAGATGTGGCTTGGCTTCGAAATACAGATATCCAATTACCACATCTGGCCCTTTTAAGTATCATTGTCATTTGAGGGAGGGGAGAGGTTAAGACCATTACATGTCGGAGCCAAATTTAATGACCAGTTGACCTTCCCTGTAAAATCTGAATTAAGAGGAATCCCTCATCTTGCTATTACCGGGGGAAATGCTTGTTCAAATTCCTTGCTCAAATTCCTCAGACAGAGACTTGAGTATGAAGGAAGAATCTCAGGGGGGCTAAATCAAAGAAAATAGCTTGCCCCTTCTTTTGAACTGTAAAGCACTGCACTTTATTTTAGAGACCAGCCAATGAGACTAGCAGGGAAACCCTATGACCTAATACAGTGGCTGCCACTAACCCATCAGTGATCATCTAGGCATGTCTAACTCGATGATCATAATTACACCATGATCAGGGTAGTAATTTTGAAAGAGATGAAAACATTTGCGTGATTCCGTCATAATGAATCTAAGTATTCGCTCCGTACCTTCTTGAAGAGGACCACGCCATCCTTGGACACCTCGTACTTGGAGAAGACGGCYTCGTTGGAGGTGATGCCGAACGGAACATCATCGACGGCATCTGCAGCATTCAGGAAAGCCTTGGCTCCCTCAGACTCGACATCCTGGAAGACGAAGAGACGCTTAGCTTAGATGCCATCATACATGAACCGTAAGACTCATTAATGATTAACACATGCCCATCTACGCCTTAATAACTCATTTGAACTGTGAGAATGATTTGTATGTATTTTTATTGAAAATAAGCCAAACCCATTGATCAGTACTGAAAAAGTGTGAAACAACTAGCCGTCTAGTGGGAAACGGGACTTAGTTGGCACTAAACTTTCCTTCAAAGAATTCCTACAGATTGACCTTGTAGTAGCACAGTGACCTTGCGCAGCTAGGCCAGAGTAGTAGGTCAGAGGTCATCGTCTCACCTTGAAGAAGCCGATGACTGCTACCTCGTTGTCGGCGATCATGGACTCCACCTCGGCGACCTCCCCCAGGGTGGTGGCGGCTGGTCCAGTGCGCTTCCTCAGCCAGTTGACGATGTCATCAGCCTGTCTGCCAGCTGCAGGAAGGGAACAACAGTTCTAGTAAGTCACTATGGCAGCGTTCAAACATTAATAATGTATGAGATTGATTCCCTACTTCCATTGTTTATTGTACTGTAATGTATTCACTGAGCAGACAAGGTTGCCCATGGTAAACAATACAAGAGAATGGCAAGCCTGCCTTCATGTTTCCTAATCATGTASAGATCAGAGATGACGGCAAGGGCGGACGCAAGGATGCATTTTGAATATTGGAACAGGGCCCAGGTCACATGAGCAGGGCTGGCTGAATAGAAACTAATGCTACGGGCCGCCACCGACAGATCAAACAATGCTTCAGGGTGAACAGGCAGAAAAGCAAATTTACTCTGCCACGACAGTGGTGTACTTGAGTAAACACAGCTACAAGTATTGCTACCATTATACTACTTGAATAGTCGTTATGAGGGACAAAGGACCATTTAAGACCTATCATTTAATAAAGTATTTCTTAACTGATTTGGTCACACCAGCCTTGTTACTGGTAGACAAAGGAAAAAGGTAGCTAGATTAGTTTGCCCCACCCGAGAAGACTTAAGCTCTCTAAGAACCAACGTGTCCCAATTAAGTGGACTGACTCATGATTAACCTGCACGTAATTCCAAAACGAGCCAATGACGCAACAGCGGAGCAACACCGCTGAGTGACGCTGTAGCCAGGCCAGACAGACACAGCTGGAGAAGGGATACTGTGGCCTTGTGAGTGCTCCGCTTTTAGCCCAGAGAGAGCGAGTGCTGGAAGTTAGGGCTGTCCCCCCCCCGCCCCCCCCTTAAAAAAGAAAAGAAAACGCAGCCAGTCAGTGAGCAAACGTGAGGAACTGCACATTGCCTGGCTGGGGGGATGGGAGGGAGAGAGCATGGATAGAATGTGTGGAGGAGGGAGGGGCCCCTTCATTTAGTCACAGTTATATGGGGAAGAGTGAATGGGCCATTGGCTAACACACACTTGGCTGATAAGATCACATTACCAGCATAAAAAAAGGTAGTACTTAGTGTCTGAGCCATCCTTCAGAAAATAATTATCTGATCATACACATGATCTATGCCTGATGATCATAACCGGACTACATGACACAGCTTATCACTTTGTTGGTAACAGTTGTCCCAGTCCCTGAGGTACTTTGGCATTGAGTAATTAGGTTGTTCCAGATTTAGTCATTGAGATCAATAACTTACAATAGAATCCTTTAGCAGTTGATAATCTTATTTGATATAATTGGTTATTTGAAATTCAAAAGAAATTTAGGGTAGAGCCTTGTCCAATTGAATTGAGAAAGTGAAAAACTGGGCTAAATTTGTAATGGCTATCCAAGTACACAGAAATAGCCCAGTTCTGCCTATGGACTCAGTCCACGATCATGTCAAGCGCAGTATATGGTGTAACAATGGCTGTGACGATTATGGAATTTTAGGTAACGATTAATTGTCATGCAAAGACACAGTTGTCATAGTTAAATTTTTTGTAAAAAAAAAAAAAGTGTAGCTTATAGACCAGTGCATTATAGGAAAATGAGTTACAACATACCTAATGAAAACACAGCTTTCGTGAACCCCCCCAGTCTGAAAAGCAAATGTTTTGACCGCTTGGAACTTTTGGAAATAAAGCTTCATCCCGGACGTGACATTCTGCTCATAAAATGAATAAACTTTATCCACTTCATGTAAAAACGAACTGCTATTGGGTGAACTACATCTCCTTAAATATGAAGTTGAACCCCATCCCTTCTCCTGAAATTAACGGGGTACGACGATTCTGATTAGTACTTTCTTTAGTTCACAGTTATTGGCGGTTATACGACAATCGTGCCAGCCCTAGCTGTAACATACATCACTCCACAACTCACCAGAGTACTCTTTGGGCGACTCCTTGTCTCCCCCCTTGAAGAACTTGATGGTAGGGTACCCCCGGACACCGTACTCCTGGGCCAGTTCTGCCTCCTCTGTGGCATCCACCTTGGCCAGGCGGATCTCTGAGCCCTCTGCCTTCAGCATGCTGGCAGCTTTGGCATACTCCGGGACCAGGGCCTTGCAGTGGCCACACCACGGGGCATCTGGAGCGAGAAGGAAATCATAGAAATAGAATTAGACCACACAGCTTCAGAGTTGAGAGATTCACACCGACGGGTGAAGTAGATGCAAATACTGTAGTGACTCTGTTGATATACTACGTTAACATGTGAGTGTTGCTACGTTTGGGCCGAAGGGATGATTTCTAATTACAAAATAAACACCAATATTGGTACAATGTTTGTATGGAGGGAGACTTGCGTATTTAGAATTTCCAGTTAAGTGAGCAAAACATTTACTTACAGTAGGCTATTTAGAGGGCGTGGAAAAACCTAATCCGGCAAGTTAGTTTTCAATGAGCTTACTGAAACGACTAGTCTTGGGCTATAACTAAAATAGTGAGAATGTTGCCTGAGAAGAGAGGTGGATTTCTAATCTGACTTCTAATGGAGGACATAGAATGGCTTGTAAAGGTTCTGAATGTATGAACCCTATGAAAAAACCCATGAAAGTTTGAACAAACTTAACCTATTGACTGCCTGTGATGGTGTGATTAATGGGCCTTGAGATGTCAAGATATCACCATAACCTTGACAAGTCTATTAAGCTTGGTTTTAAGTTCAAAGACCAAAGGATATTTCCTCAAATTATAAAACAGTTCTACAGCAAGTACTTTAACAAAATATATTTTTTTATCATCGTTTCAAAACTTAAATAAAAATGGGTTGGTGCGTTTTCATTGCAGTGTTTCTTAGTTTCAGTGGAGAAAAACCAAGTTCCATCAGCCAGGAGAGTTAAACAAAAGTTGAACAGATTATTGAACTTTGAAGTACACGTCAACTGAGCATCTCATCTAACCCTTCAGGTCCAGCCAGTCCGTGAGACACGTGAGCGAACAGTTTTTAGCCCTCCCCCACGTCGCTCATTGGAATGTCCGAGTCGTGGAGTTCTCCGATTGGTCTGTAGGCTTGTCAGCTAAAAGTTCAGAATAGCTCAGAGTTTGACAGTTGTAGCAGGACCAGCCTGCTGGTAACATCAACACTATTTATTAAAGAAACCCATTGCACTTAAGAAAAAGTGGAAACAACCAAGTTCATAAGCATTTAACAAATGTGTCYCAAAACCACTGCAGCAATTTATGTGAATGTCAGTAAACGTACATCAAAACTCCTAATCAAAACTCAAAGCTCCTAACTGAAACCGGAGTAGAAAGTCTGCATGACCAGGAAACGATATCTAGCAATCGAAACTCAAGTGGTGAATGAATCAAACCATACACGTCACTCTTGCAACTAATGGAGTCTGCTTGATGTATTCAAACGACTGAATGGTGTCATCACTCAAGAGATGCTTTGCCTGCACTGTTGCACATCTAAATCGTGCATGAAGTATTCTCTTGAGGGTACACAGAAGCACAAGCCATCCTTTGTAAGCTAAACAAACAATAAGCTGTAGTCACGTTATAAACTTCTAGATCTATGAAGCAACCAAGGCTGGTAAAGAAACCGGCACTTTCACCAACAAGAGAGGTCACAGACGAATGATACTCGGTTTTTTATTTATCAGTCCTGTGACGGCTAGACCYGATTCACTGAATGTTCAATTTGCCTGTGTGTCAGGTACACTAGCTAGATAGTTAGCTAAATGCAACAAAGTCCCGTACTAGTAAGGTTAATCAAATGTGCATTAACTAGTTACCGTCACTAGTTACAGTTAGCTAGCTGGGAATGACATTGCCTCAGATTCCTTCAAAATATGTAACGTTACTACTTGAAATTCAACGGCCAACAGTGCAATCAACAGTTAATGTATGAGACAGGCCTAACGTTAGTTAGTGAAATTGGTCGCTAACGTTTGCCCAGATAACAAATCAGGAACGCTAGCTAGAAGACGTTGGTATGCCATTCCACCTTCGCCGTAACTGAAGTGAAGCTGATAACACAGCTGCAAGCGAACTCCGCTAGCTAGCATAGATGCGTGAACAAATTAGCAGGCAAGCAAACAAGTTATGTTGTCTAAGCCTTTATATGATCAGGTAGTTTACTTACAGAATTCAACTAAGATGTTTGGGTGAGCTTTCAAAGCCTCCTCGAAATTACTTTTCTTCAGCACCAGAACATCATCTTCTTCGCCGATATCAGCCCGGCTTAAAACCGCCAGTGTGCATAGTAGAAACAACTTCAACATAGTTGCTGTAGACTGCGGTTTCTAACAGAAAATGTGTTCGTGCTACACGTGAATGGGCTACAGACTGAAAGTGGTGTATTTATGTATTTTCTCGTCTTACAGTTAGAACTGTAGCTTGTATGTTGTGTCTACCGCTACTAACGTCGTGGCATTACGCGCAGGAACCAGAAGGGTCAGCAGTAGTGCGCAGGCGCATTTATCAGCTTGAAAGCTGCTCGTGTTGAATTGTGACTGGACCACAGCTGAAGGTACCTGGAAGTGAATCCAATTTGMCAATGGATGTGTATTGAAATCGATTGCAATTCTTTGCGGTCACATTCTTGKTGATATTTCAGAATTGTTAACACAAATAACTAAAATGCCTTAGAATGAAGGCTTAAGGTTTTATGCAGAAAAGGTGTTGAAACAGTATAATATTCTGGGAGGAGATGGCAGATGGAATGGCGAATGATACCTTGCCGGTTATTAAAGACTGCAGTACATTTGTTTTCAGTTTGCATATTGTTTTGATATTCGGAGTTTGCTCGACAATACCTCTTCGACATAAGGTTCTAGGATGATTATGGTGATAGAGAGCAAGGTACAGAATTTATTCCTTCAATGGGGAAATATTAAGGGCGCTATATYGTCAATTCGTCATCTGCATTCGCCATGCAGCATTTACGGTGATACGGCCTCTGCAAAAGTCAGGACATTCATACTTCTTGCGCTTTGCAGAGCAGCATGGAGCTGTTGTGAAGGAAGTAGTCAAGGAAGTGATTTTGTCTTTATACAGGACTTCCCGCCCCCACCTACAGTCAACCAATCATGTCAATGCTTGCCTTTGGAGGCTCCGAATTGCGTCTCACCCTCCACAACCACATTTTTCAGATCAAGCATAAATTGGCTTTAAGAATGCCATGAACTCGACAGGCTGTATCCCCTTAATAATGCAGATGTCAGGTTGAGCATGGAGCGCCTTTAAGGGGCCGTCTTAAAACTGCAATCAGCCAAACTTGGTGTTTACAGAAACACTTAATTGTCTCAAATGATCTAGAGATCTTAGTCCCCCCCCCCCCACAACAATTCGATTTTTTAATGATTTTACATTAATATTTCTTGTGATAGGTCTAAATTTCAATAGCTCACTGTCCATATGAGCTATAGATCTAGACAAATGTGGTTGGTTCCTTGGCCCCGCCCCCCAATGTTCCCCCCCTTTGATTTCCAAAATTATATTTATCATTAGAATTGTACATTTTTTATCTAACTGATTTCACATTCATATTTCCTGTGATGTCTAATTTTCAGTACCTTCCTATCCATATGAGCTACAAGTCTACAGACAAGTTCCCTGACCTTTCTTATCAATGGTACACTTACAATAAATATTCCTGCCCTTGGTCCTACTGGAAATATTTTTTTKAGATTACRGCTTTYGTTACTAAGTCACAAACAGATCTACTTMTATGTCCAGATGGTTCTGAAATCTAACTGAAAATACTCTCTGATTCAGAGGGGTTGGGTTAAATGCGGAAGACACATTTCAGTTGAATGCATTCAGTTGTACAACTGACTAGGGTATCCCCTTTCCCTTTCCAATATTATACATATTTAACATAGTCACCAGTTTATTAGGTACACCCATCTAGTACTGGGTCTGACACCCTTTTGCCACTAGAACAGCCTGAATTATTCAGGGGATTCTACAAGATGTCGGGAAAGTTCCACGGAGATGTTGGTCCATGCTGACGCGATGGCATCACGCAGTTGCTGCAGATTGGACAGCAGAACATTAATTCTGTTAACAGCCCATTTCATCTCATCCCAAAGCTGCTCTATTAGGTTGAGGTCTGGGGACTGTGCAGGCCACTCAAGTAAACTGAACTCGCTGTCATGTTCCAGTCTACGTTTTTCCACTCCTCAATTGTCCGGTGTTGGTGATCGTGTGCCCACTGGAGCCGCTTCTTGTTTTTAGCTGACAGGAGCGGAACCCGGTGTGGTCATCTGCTGCAATAGCCCATCCGTGGCAAGGATCAACGAGTTGTGCGTTCTGAGATGCCACACCACTGTTGTACTGCACTGTTATGTCTGTTTGTGGCCRGCCTGTTAGCTTACTCATTAATTGCCATTCTCCTTCGACCTCTCGCATCAACAAYCTGTTTTCGCCCACAGGACTGCCGATGACTGGTTTGTCGGTAAACCCTAGACACCGTCYTGTGAGAAAAGCACAGGAGGGCAGCCGTTTCTGAGATACTGGAACCGGCGCGCCTGGSACCGATGATCATACCACACTCAGAGTCGCTTAGGTCACTTGTTTTGCCCATTCTAATGTTCAATTGAARAGTAACTGAYTGCCTTGATGCCTGTCTGCCTGCTTTYTATATCAAGTTACGTCCACGTGACTCACTGTCTGTAGGAARGATCCATTTGTGAACGGGTGGTGTACCTAATAAACTGTCCGGTGAGTGTATAGCYAATGCTAAAAGATTTMGGGAAATTTTCTTTGTATTCACACTGCCCTTGCCTTTGAATGAGGACTCGACACTTGCCAGTTCACCTATTATGTYGTCCGAGTACTTTTTGCATTCACATTGCTACTTTTACTAAAGAACCAAGATCTTTMTCCAACATTTACTCAATGCACTCTGGGTTTTTACAAAGTGCAGGACAAGCCATTCCATCAGAACGTGTTATCGGACAGCTAAATATGCCTACAAATAACTAATAAATCACATTTAGTTAAAAGATGACATAATAATTGTAATCAGAAGATACTATTAAAGTAAATATTATCAGTAACAGAATAAATCCAATGTAGGCTGCTGGCCCTTTAAGAGACATTTTGTACCCTATGTTGTGATTCTCACCAAATACGTCACCTTCTCACACTATTGAAACCCCACAATTGAATAAACAGCTTATGAAGCTCTCAGCCTATCTATCACATATTTCAAACAAATAATCTGAACTAAAAACTCCACACATATTTTGACATTTCTGTTCATCCTTAACAATCACTACTCAATATCCAAAAACAGCACACGTTTTTTTCGGGCAAACCTGGATTATGGCAGGGGAAACGGTGTTGCAGTAGACTAGTGTGTGGTGCGGGAATAATGAAAAGCGAACATAGGGAGCTTTGTATTCACATTGCCCTAAAAAAGGTAACCAGAACAGTTAGCTTCAGGGGCTCCTTTGGAGTGTTTACGCTGCACAAAAAACATTATGTAAACTGCACAGAGTACACAAAAAATGGCTGAAAGGGACCAAGTGTAGAAACACTCTTAGACCATTCCTCCATACATAACCTTTCCATATCCTTGATATCCTTCATCTGCGCTTCAATTCAAACCACAAGTTTTCAATGAGGTTCAAGTCCGGAGACTGAGATGGCCATTGCAAAATGTTTATTTTGTGGTCAATTTACCATATATTTGTGGATTTTTTTTGTGTGCTTGGGGTTATTGTCTTGCTGGAAGATCCACTTCTGGCCAAGTTTCAGCCTCCTGGCAGAGGCAACCAGGTTTTTGACTAAAATGTCCCAGTACTTYGCAAAGTTAATGATGCCGTTGACCTTAACAAGGACCCCAGGACCAGTGGAAGCTAAATAGCCCCAAAATATCAAAGATCCACACTATATTTTACAGTAGGTAGGAGGTACTTTTCTGACCATAGCACCAGTTCCAATTCAAGTGCCAATGCCGTTTAGCATACTCCAGCCGGTGCTATGGTCCGATGACATAAAATAGAGCTCTTTGGTCACACACACCAGTGATTACCTCATACCTACTGTAAAATATGGTAGTGGATCTTTGATGTTATGGGGGCTATTTTGCTTCCACTGGTCCTGGGACTCTTGCTGAAGGGGTTACTGCACATGCTGATTTGGCCTCGTTTTTTGGCTTGCTCCTCAAGAAATCCTGGCGGCCATGACCAGTGGTGTAGTGCAATTAAAACATGTAACCTTTATTTAACTAGTCAAATCAGTTAAGAACAAATTCTTATTTACAATGACGGCCTACACCCGCCAAACCCGGACGATGCTGGGCCAGTTGTGCGCCGCCCTTTGGGACTCCCAATCACGGCCAGTTGTGATWCAGCCCGGAATCGAACCAGGATGTCTGCAGTGACGCATGCCTCTAGCACTGAGATGCAGTGCCTTAGACCACTGCGCCACTCGGGAGCCTAAATGAGAGCAATATTTGTAATTTWAAAAAAATATTTTTTTAAATATTTTTAATTCCTCAAAGTTTGTATTGACAGATGTGGCCTATTGAATATCGATGTAGAATAGGCATAAAATGCATCCTCCAATTGCAATGTCTGCCTATGCCCACACAGGCCTATTATCTCAATAAAATGTTCAGTTTTTAATACCCTCAAACACCAAGTTAGGCATACAGTGGCAAGAAAAAGTATGGGAACCCTTTGAAATTACCTGTATTTCTGCATAAATTTGATCTTCATCTAAGTCGCAACAATAGACAAACTCAGTGTGCTTAAACTAATAACACACAAATGATTGTATTTTTCTTGTCTTATTGAATACATCATTTAAACATTCACAGTGTAGCTAATTGGAGTCAGGAGTCAAATCAATGACACGAGATTGGAGATTTTGGTTTGAGCTGCCCTGCCCCATAAAAAACTCACAAAATTTTAGTTGGCTATTCACAAGAAGCATTGCCTGATGTGAACCATGCCTCGAACAAAAGAGATCTCAGAAGACCTAAGATTAAGAATTGTTGTCTTCCCTAAAGCTGGAAAGGGTTACAAAAGTAACCTCAACCCGATTGAGATGCTGTGGCATGACCTCAAGAGAGCGGTTCACACCAGACATCCCAAGAATATTGTGGAACTGAAACAGTTTTGTAAAGAGGAGTGGTCCAAAATTCAGGTCTGATCCGCAACTARAGAAAACGTTTGGTTGAGGTTATTGTTGCCAAAGGAGGGCCAACCGGTTATTAAATCCAAGGGTTCACATACTTTTCCCAACCTGCACTGTGAATGTTTACACCGTGTGTTCAATAAAGACATGAAAAGTAATTGTTTGTGTGTTATTAGTTTAAGCAGACTGTGCTTGTCTATTGTTGTGGCTTAGATGAAGATCAGATAACATTTTATGACCAATTTATGCTGAAATCCAGGTAATTCTAAAGGGTCCACATACTTTTTCTTCCCACTGTACCTCATTTCAAAATAGGCCAAGAATAATTCTTCCCGTTTTACCGGTGAAAATGTCCAAACTGCATGCCAATCATTTGATCTCAATCAGTTTCATGGGAATATGCATTTAGATCTTCTTGAATTACTCTTTCATCAGCAAATTAAAGCAGATAGTGTTGAGCTATAAGCCTTTCTTGTAGGCCTATTGTCAAAGTATTTTTCCTACATAGTAGTGTGCGCTGTTCAGTTTTGGCCACATGAGGAAAAACGTGACTATTCATTTTCAGACAAGAAATGACTGAGGTGTTTTTGGTGTAACATATTCGTTTTATTTAAACTTTATTTAACTAGGCAAGTCAGTTAAGAACAAATTCTTATTTACAATGACGGCCTACCAAAAGGCAAAAGGCCTCCTGTGGGGACTAAAAATAAATACAATATAAATATAGTACAAAACACACATCACAACAAGAGAGACAGCACTACACAAAGCGAGACCTAAGACGACAACATAGCGAGGCATCAACACATAACACAGCATGGTAGCAACACTACATGACAACATGGTAGCAGCACAAAACATGGTACAAACATTGTTGAGCACAGACAACAGCACAAAGGGCAAGAAGGTAGAGACAACAATACATCACACAAAGCAGCCACAACTGTCAGTAAGAGTATCCATGATTGAGTCTTTGAATGAAGAGACTGAGATAAAACTGTCCAGTTTGAGTGTTTGTTGCAGCTTGTTCCAGTCGCTAGCTGCAYCGAACTGAAAAGAGGAGCGACATTTATGTGTGTGCTTTGAGGACATTTAACAGAATGTGACTAGCAGAACGGGTGTTGTATGTGGAGGATGAGAGCTGCAGTAGATATCTCAGATAGGGGGGAGTGAGGCCTAAGAGGGTAAAGTTAGATCAAAGCTGAATCAATGTCTCACAAGATCACATAATGATTAATAAGTATTTGACATAACAGAACTGAATATAATATCATATACTGTAATATAGTAGGCCTATCTGGGATGGCAGGTAGCCTAGTATTTAGAGCGTTGAGCCAGTAACCGGAAGGTTGCTAGATCGAATCCCCAAACTGACAAGGTAAAAACCTGAACAGGGCAGTTCTGTTCCTAGGCCTTCGTTGTAAATAAGAATTTGTTCTTAACTGACTTGCCTTGTTAGGTTCAATAAAGGTTCAATAAATTCAATTAGCACCATTGTGAGAAGTGAATCTATTTCTAATAATAATAAGTGATGAGTAGACAACAGATTCAGATCTAGATGAGGGTTATTTTAAGCGATTTGAGCACCCTTCGAATTGCGGCACTGAAAGGACAGCACCCTAACCAAGTGGTCACATACTCTACTGTTCTGGGTTCCACTGGCAAGAGGGGTCCATGCATAGCTGCGGGAAGTAGGGGCGCTGAAGCACCCCCTGAAAAATATATATTTTTTAATTAAATTTTTCACAAAAGTTGTGCACTGGGCCTTCAATATTCCTGTATTAGCAGACTGATATAGCCATCTACAGTGATGACATAGCACCCCCAAATTACTTTCCGAGGCTATGGGTCCGTGGAGTTTAATGAACATCAAGGCCTACACCCAGTGATTTTATTTTCTTATATTTTTGTTGTTGTACTTTTACTCCTTTTTCGCCCCAATTTTGTGATATCCAATTGGTAGTTACAGTCTGTTCCCATCACTGCAACTCCCCTATGGACTTGGGAGAGAGCCATGTGAGAGCCATGRGTCTTCCAAAACACYTCCCTGCCAAGCCGCACTGCTTCTTGACACACTGCTCGCTTAACCCGGAAGTCAGCCGCACCAATGTGTCGGAGGAAACACCGTACAGCTGGCGACCGAAGTCAGCTTGCAGGCACCCGGCCCACCCCAAGGAGTCGCTGGGAAAAGGGCGCGATGGGAAAAGGAAATCGCGGCCGGCCAAACCCTCTCCTAACCTGGACGACGCTGGGCCAATTGCGCGCCACCTCATGGCTCTCCTGGTCACGGCCCGGCTGTGACACAGCCTGGGACACTCGGGAGGCCCACACGCGGTGAATTTGGAACCTAGATCTTGCTGGTGTGATAAGGTTCACGCGGTGTATCAGTTTGTTTCTGTAGCACTCTGACAGTAGGGTTAAAGTGCATCGTACATGAGCCCTAAACCCATAAACTGTTTTGAGGACAGCCATTCTAGCAACCCCTGGTATATTTTTATGTCTGCGGCTGTTCTTATTACGTTGCATTTGGCCCGCTCAAAGTGGGCAAGCCTCCGACCTCTGCACACACGCCTACAGTTATTCATCATTCGCGCCACCACCAGAGAGAAGACAAGGAAGAAACCACCATTTACCTACCTAGAGGCTGCTTTTGCCTACATACGTATTTCGTTTGTCATTCTACCATAGAGTATTTATGGTAATTAAATATCATTTATTTAGAATTGATCAGAATACATTTTACAGCAACATCCCTGGCCATGACAGAAGCCAAACATGAGTTGGATTGGGGGTGTGGTTTGATGTGGGTGTTTCATGGGTGTGTCCTTGGTACCACCAAGACACACCCATCTGTCGGAACCTTGTCCGCAGGTGTTTTCCCCSACTCAGTCAAACAAACAAACCTCCTGCAGGTTGAATTCCGGAAGAGGCTTTGAATAGGTCAGTAGCTTACAGAGTAATATGAGAGGAATGCAATTGCTGAATTTCTGTAGATATTCTAAACTAAGTGTTTTGATAACTTTCAAACATAGTAACAGGTCCATGTAAAATAAACAACCTTTTACATCAGGGGTGTCAAACTCATTCCACGGAGTGCAGTGTCTGCGGGTTTTAGTTTTTTCCTTTCAATTAAGACTTTCACAACCAGGTTAGGGGAGTTCCTCAATCAAGTACAAGGGTGGAGCGAAAACCCGCAGACACTTGGCCCTCCATGGAATGAGCTTGACACCTGCTTTACATAATACCATAGAAGCGGTGTTCTGCTAATATAACAATGTGCACATTTCACCTTTCATTGTCATTCCCAGCCAATACAGACAATGTGCCTATCGGCATTTTGTCTGGTGGTAATGGGGCTACTTTGGCAAACATATCAGAGAGGTCATACCTTCCTGTGTGGTGTGTCCCCTATCAGTAATTCCCTGATCCTGATGCAGAATAACAGGGTTTCTTCCTCCCCATTCCATAATAAAAAAGACAATACAAGTAAAAGTTTTGTCAAGTAAAATGTTTATGTGGAGTGCCAGGTCTCTCTCCATTCAGAGACATCAGTATCAAGCCCGTAGGGGCCTCATCACATCATCTTGCAAGTCCCCATGTGCTGGCTCCATACATGTTTCTGTGAACACATACAGTACACACAGTCAATGTTCTATTACCAATGGAAGCTAGGGATGGGTGATATCTGACACACAAACATATACTATGTTGAAGTTTGAACAGGTCATTCTAAACCTACCTAATTCTGTTCTCCCCATTGATGACCATTGGTGAGCTGGCACGAGGTGAGGTCTTTGCCAGCGCCCCATTGATGGGCATAGTAGCATAGATCAGCTCCTGTCCCCTGAAACCTGGCCGCAAGTGGGTCTTCCAGCAAGACAATAACCCCAAGCACACATCAAAATCCACAAATATATGGTAACTTTACCAGAAAATCTCTATTTTTGCAATGGCCGGCTCAGTCTCCTGTGGTTTGAATTGAAGAGGGCAGTCCATACATGCAGACGAAGGATATTAAGGATCTAGAAAAATTCTATATGGAGGAAAGGTCTATTGGGAAATAGCCATGACAACTGGTTCATCAACGTATTCAGTGCAGCGTCAGCATAGTGATAKCCATGAATAGGAAAAAATAATTATGATGTGTGCTGATGGCTCCTTATTTGGGATGAGCTAGCTCCTGTGACCTAACCGTCGCAGACTTTGTACAGTATTTCCTGAACACGTCACACAACACTTACTCATACCAGGTTGGTATTATGGCCAGCAATGTTGTAATTAATTAAACTTAACTCAACACTGTCAGTTTCAATTTCATGAATTGAAAATAATGAAAAAATMTCTAATTCATACATGGTGTTTCCATTCAGTAACCCTGACATTTGATGTTATACAGTACAATATAAAATGAGGTAACATATAATATAGTATTATATTGTTTACATTTACGGTAAACTAGCATAAAACCTTTTACACTATTTTTGATACTGTCATTGTAAACCTGTTTCTTAGACTTCAAATCAAAGTTTATTTGWTGTCTACACAGATTTGCAGATGGTACAGCAGGTGCAGTGAAATGCTTGTGTTTCTAGCTCCAACAGTACAGTCAGTAATACCTAGCAATAAACAACAACAAAAAAGAATACACACGTCATTTTCTTTAAATTAAGAAATATCAGAACGAACAATGTCAGAGACCAGAATATGAATATAGAGCATATATAATGGTGTGTATAGACAATATGGACAGTATATGAATAGATAATTGACCCTGTATAGCTTCTTACTTTCTTGTTRTTATTTCCTATTTTTGTGTTTTTGTTCTACCTTATGTTATTTTTAGTGCTAAATCATATTGATTACTGCATTGCTGGGTTTGGTGCTTGCAAGAAAGGCATTTCACTGTACTTGTGCACGTGACATTCAAACTTGAAAAGCTGTACACAGCAGTAGCTATATAAGTTGCGTGTTCCGAGATGTGTCTCCTCGTCCATAGTAGGCTATTGGAATTGAAATGTTTTATTTAACTGATTTTGGATGAATATTTCCCGTGATAGGTCAAATGTTCTATATCCACAGACAAGTGCTGTGTGCTCCTTGACCTCTCTTATCAAAGGGACACCTTTTATTTATTTTTTATTCCTCACCTTTGATTTTCGACAAATACACTACACTAAGCCTTTTAGACCTAGATTTTCTTGTGATCTTTTAGGCATGAATGTGACAGTGTGCTGGTGATGACTAACAGAACCTCTGCGGCTAATTGGCTATGTATCGTCCTTGAGTGCACTAAAAGCTGGTCACAGTATTGGTCAATACTGAAACACTGATGACATACATACTCTACAACCGAGTCAGTCATAAACTGTGCATTTTCAGCATATATTTAATAAAGATGGTTTAGGGCAAATAAAGCGTACACAAAGTCCATTTTAACAGCTGAGCTGCATAAAGGCCAATAGACCAGATAAGGACGTGCAAACAATCTAAGTGCCAGCATACCAGTGACAAACTGGTATTCTTTCTCTGCCCTATGGGCAAGAGCAGACAGGGCACTTCTTTCAGACAGGTTTCAGCCTATGTTAAGTTCTTGTATTCATTGCTATTGCCCAGAATTTTATTTTGAACCCAGATGACAAGACTTTTCATCACCCTTTCAAAGAAATAACGTGCATGATCTAAGAGGTGTAATTCACACCTGTCTATTAGTTACAGTGCACGATAGGCCGTTTAATTGCATTCCCTTGCTTAATTTCAGATAATAGAATTCTTAAATGTTTGGCACCATAATGCTGTTTACATAGATGTGTTTTCCTTCCAAACACAGACAGATAACACAAATTCACAACTTTTCTGCTTATGTACAAATACTAGTAGGTGTCATGACTAACATCGCATTAAAGGGTGCCAGCTCTTCTCACAGTCATCTAATCTGTCACACGATTGGCTGATGAACTGATTTGACAGTTGCTCCGCTCACACTTGGTTTGTCCACACCATCTCAACTACTGTCATGCGAGTTAATTATTTTCCGCGCTGTTTTCACAGTCAGTCCAATCTCCCTCCATTAATATAAACACACTAAGTACTAAGTCGGCTACTCTGTAATGACAGATAGACAAAACAAATATACAGGTTTCTCTCCACACCCAATCACCACATGCCCGTATTAGCAACACTCACAGTGCCTGCAGGGCAGGAACAATAGAATTGGGCGTGAAGGGTGGCAGGATGTTTATCTATTGTTTTATTTGATCTGTAAGTCAATATGCGAATTATATTTCAAATAGAAGGATGTATGAGCACTAACTGTTACCCTGGTCCCCGACATTTCATTAGGCCAATGATACTATATGTTTGAGCTATAAAACAATGCTATTTGGCTACATAACAGTTATATTACTATCATATTATAGGCTACTCTCATCTTGTCTGATCCAGCAAAACATATTATTCCACTTCCCATTCTAGATGTGAAAAATGGTGCGCACAAATTAACCGAATTTATTCATCCAAAAGCACAGCGTCATGATTCCATTAACACAGGCCAACAATCGAAGCACTCAAGCGATGTTACGGCCATTCCGGTAATTTCCTTTAATTAGTCTTTAACAGGCTTCTGACCACGATATATATATATGTGAGTGAGCGAGTGAGTGTGAGAGTGGGAGAGAGATAACTGGGGACATTATGTAAATGGCCCTTAGATCGAAGAGAGTTTATTTGTGGTTGTCATGCCAATGCTGCCATTACAGTTCCACAATGGCCTTGAGGTTATCAAAGAGAGGAAATGACCATTTAGATAGATAATTGACGGTAGGTTCTGTTGTCGAGACAACGAGAGATGATTACGAGGGTATGTCTCGGTGTTAGCTGACATGTTCGTAAACAACGCAGGATAGACATTATGCACCATCCTCGAGGAAGCAACACTCAGTGGAGGGAGGGCTACGAAGACGTCACAGTTGTATGAACGCGTTTTTAAGGTGTGAAAATTGTGTTTATCTGTTTCTAAGAAGACAGTTAGTTACTCTGCAAGTGCTCTAAGTTTAAGATGGCATAGGCCTACATTTATTATAGTTTCACAAAAACAACCAAATAGGATTCTCCTCTCCAAAATAAACAAAAACAGAATCAGGGTTATGTATTTGAAACGCGTCTCAGAGTAGGAGTGATGTCTGATCTGGGATCAGTTATAGCTTTTTAAAATCATAATAAATAACATTATGGACACCCTAGATCAGCACTACTAAGCTGAGAATTGGAGATATGTGTTCTTATCGCTCTTATGATTCAAAACTATCTGACACATACTACTTTTAGTCACAAGATGGCGGAACCCACACAACAATAACTCCCCACAGCGAATGTCTGTGTGGAGGATAAGGCAGCAGTAACTTTCTTGTATACACGTCACTGTATTTTTAAGAGGATGCTGCCCTCTATTGGCCATGCTGAATATTACAACAATCATAGACCACTATATTAGATATTGGTTACTTTTTTATTTAACCTTTATTTAACTAGGCAAGTCAGTTGAGAACAAATTCTTATTTCCAATGACGTCCTACCCCAGCCAAACCCTAACCCGGATGACGCTGGGTCAATTGGACTCCCAATCACAGCCGGTTGTGATACAGCCTGGAATCGAACCAGGGTCTGTAGTGATGCCTCTAGCACTGACATGCAGTGCCTTAGACTGCTGCGCCATTCGGGAGCCCTTACAATGGTGTTGTAATTTACAGGACGATTGTAACCATTCTCTATTAATATAACGTATTGCATAACACAATAGATTATTATTATTTTTTTTAACATTACCTTGACTTTACTTGGATAATTTTGTGTGTTAGAAAAACAGTTACTGCAGTAAGAAGGTAATTTATAACCATGTACAATTCTGTATGTCTGAGTCACTTCAGGCCTGACACTGTTCTACCTCCAACTTTCGACACAGCCTGTCAGGATGTGACATCACAAACACCATATACCATCAGGCTGAGCAGCTGGTGACAGGCAGATCCTCTGTTTACATTCACTCTTTTTCCCCCATAGTTATTGCCATAGTGTGATTCAGGAGTGTGCCCTGGTTTGGGTGTGGACCCAGTCTAGTGACAGTAGAGAGGTTATCAGCCCACTCACACTGCCCTGCAACGGAAGTCTGAAAGGGGGATTTTTTTWGCCATCATGACAGAGCATAACTGTCATGCTGTCCATTTAGGAGATCAAAGAGAACTGCGTTCGAGGGAGGGGCCAGGCTAACTGAACTCTGTACCAACCTCTATGGTTATGAGACATGATGAAAAGGTAAACAAAGATAAGAGTCTACAAGGTATGTTAGAACTATACAGCAAGTCCTAATTAGGATTTGTGATTTTACTTGGCTATAAAATTATGCAAAATATCTACAGCTTACACGAGTCAACAATTTTCCTTGTAGGGAAAAGGTACAGAATACAAGAACAATATGAAAATAAGGACTGTGGTTAAGGTCGGGGGCAGAGGTGGGGAGAATTTAGTTTGTGGTCCTAGTGTGAGGGGTCGCGAGGGATCAGAGGTAACCTTTACTCCAGGTCATGGTGGTCCTGGTGATTGACCTCCAGCATGTCCTGGTTGACCTCCGGTTTGGTCACCGTTGAGATAGGCGTACTCCACTGAACCCTGCTGAGACAGAGATCCATCCTACTGAATATTGACACACTGCACTGCTCAACAGTGTCAATTATGTAAACACGGTCACAACCAAAGTCAACAGCGTAACTAGCCTCAATACCATCACACACAGAAAAGTCTACACCGTAACGCAACCCAAATCAAAACTATTACAGCACAACTCTATACCATCACATTGGAACACAATCCGATTCTCTCAAGGCAGGCGAAAAATCCATCCGCAACTGTTGAAAGTGGTCCTCACAGAATACTACACCGTACTTCACCAAGGCTTCACAGAATACGAAACGATATTTCTCCAGGGGTAGCTGCATACATTCAAAAACACACAATGAAATGCCTTTATCGCTAAAAAACACCTCACCACAATCTTGGCTGCTCCTCCTTTCCCATCAAGGAGTGAATTAAGTTTAGACCATCATGTCATATCCTGACTCATTATGTCAAATTCCCCTTCAAAACAGATAACCCGGCCTTAGTCCCTCAGCTCCAAGTAAGAGAAAACAGTGTGGACTGTAACGAGCTGTCTGTAAATCACTGATGTGTCTTGGTGAGTAGCCAGAGGAGGACAGCGTGGTGGTTGAGTTTGAGCTGTGCATGGAGGTATAATTTGACTGGGCCTTTTGGCTGCTGATCTCACTGGGAAGGAAGCCCTAGCCCAAATTCCCTTTGTTCTTGCCTGGAAACTCTGACCACAGCTTCCCTCTCCTGCACAGGGAAATTACTAGTACCCAAGAGCCTCAGCCCACAGAGTGACTGGGGCTGGTTGGGAAAGGGAAGGAGGGAGGGAAAGAGGGAAGGAGAAGGTGTGCCCTGTGGCCTTGATTATGTCACTCCTCAGCCTTTTTTGTCGGCTGGAGGAAAGGTCAGTTGCTGTTACTGAGTGTGTTAGCCGTGTGCGTTTGTTTTCACAGTGCCTCAGTCACAGACAGTAAAATGTAAGACACGGAGACTCAAACTACTTACATAGTTATAATGGTCACCAGGTGCACCTGGGAAAACAAGACACAGGATCAGGGAAGAAGGACAACCTCTAGTCCATTACAGAGATGACATAGTGTATAACCTGTGTCTCTGTGTGTGTACTCTTTCATTTGATAAAGGAATGAGGGACTCCCATTATGTGTATTGTTTCTCATCCCAGCACCAGTATTCTCAAGTTCAGGATGTGCATATCACCCTCCCTTTCCTCTTTCATTAGACCACATTCGGAGGGCATTGAATAATAATCATTCTCTGAATGTATTCATCATGATGACTCATTTGACAGTTATGACACCCAGGCCTAGTTGCTGACTCATTGGTTCCCTTGAAGCAGAGCCCCTTTTTTTTTATCACAGCAGGGGTATAACTATGCCAAAAAGCAACAAGTGCAGTCCCTGCCCTCTTCCTAAACACTCACCCTTATCCTAAACACTCACCCTTATCCTAAACACGCACCCTTATCCTTAACACTCACCAATTCACCAGAGATGAGAGTTACAAACAAAAGGTATGTTACGGGTTTTATGTTAAATTTGGGTTGATAAAAGGTACATTTCCACATGGACTGCTTCACTGACAAATTCAACTTGGATGGTGTCTAAAAACAGGAACTTCCTGCTAACAGCAAGAGGAAATAGTCACCTTCAAACAGACCCCGCTGGTCCGGCAGGTCTGGATACAATAATGAATACCTCACCTTCTACCTCCTTTTACTCACTGCTGGTGGATGAGGTGAGTTATCCCCATGGCAACATCAAGTGTTTTGAGACCTAGTTTAAAGCACTTTATAAATGTAACCCATATTTACAAGGTGTTGGGCTCACCGGATGGGGAGTTCTGGACTTCACTGTACACCGATTCTGTGCCTTTTCTCAGAGGAACTGCAAAACATAGAAACAAATTAATGTAACAATGTTTGTTACATAATTGTAATATGTTTAATTGTTACATAATTGTACCACTTAAACATTGCTCATGGGCACACACACATTAGATAACCATCATCACATATCCCTTCATTACAACTGTTTGTTACGAACATTTACTTGTTAGTCTCTTAGCAGATGCTCCATCTCTTGGCAAATCATTGTACTGGATACTTAAGGACAGGGGAGTAACCTTCACTGGGGATGGGGAGGGGGGGCATGTCCCCCCCCCCCCCACATTCTGAAATTGCATTATTTTTCCACCAGTTTTATCATTGGTATGCGATACAAAAGGAGGCAAAGGTGTGCTTTAGGACCATGTGGACGTCTCCGAGCGGTCGCGTAGGCTGTTTAGTGTTTATCCAACTGGATAATAATTAAATAAATATTATGTCCCCCCCACTTCTAAAACCAAAGTTGCGCCCCTGCTTAACGATAAGCTCAACCAACTGCCATAGCAAACCCATGGGGGCCAACAGAGTATACTAATCGAGGGGGGTTGGTACCATAGAGAGTAACCTGGCAATTAGTTCAGCCCTTCCTGTTTATTCGCCAGAAGAGGTTTCTGGAAGCCTGATCACCATGGTTATCACACAGGTTACTGTGGAGACGGCTTAATTGTGGCCAATTAGACCCCCCCCAGGAAATGGCGCTGAGTCTTATAAGCTGAAATAATGACGGCAAAGCAAACTCTTTTGTGATGATTCGCTATGAGTGCAGGGACAGAATGAGAGAGGGAAGAGGTAGAGAAAGAGCTATGAGAGGGAGGGAGAAAAGGGGAGCAAGATCAAGGGAATATGAGGGAGAGGTAGCCGGAGTGAAAAACTGATGTGTGTGTGTGTAGTCACCTCTGGCAGGGTCCACAGGTTGACAGTGTACCACTTCAGTGTACTCCACATCAGGCTCATTATTAGACACTGCACTGCTCTCCCCATCACAGGCGATAAGCAGTAATAAGGGAGTACTAACTAACTCTCATAGTAGTGGATGTGAGTTTCTCTTTCAAACAATCCCCTGGCCTTGTACATAGATAATAGCTAACATTCGCCAAAGCAAGCTAGCTACTGATAGTGTAACCCTAGTAACAGTACAGATGAAAAATGATCAGGCCTACTGTAGAAATTGTTGAAAACTAGTCTAGGTTGGAACTGTTGCTGTTAAAATACAATAATAATTGTTATTCTTATCTGGAATAAACTGATTGAAGCAAGATGTTTTTTTGGGGCAAACACACAGTTCTGGGTTGATCATCTACAGCAGGAAGCGGTCTCCTGCCTGACTGAGAAAGCAGTAGATGTTCTGGTCCAGTTTGTCACTACATATCTATGTGAGTCAGGGTTCTCAACTCTGACATACTTAACAAACATGTACAGAAACTGTTTCAAGGCTGAGCATGACCTCAGTGTTGTACTGTCAAAAACAGAGCCCAGAATAGACCTGCTCTCATTAGGACTGTGTCTGTTTTCTGGTCTACAGATGTGATCAATCACTTTATTCCAGTTCAGAATAAAAAATATTTATTGTATTTTAACAGCAACAGTTCCAACCTAGACAGATACAGTGGGGAGAACAAGTATTTGATACACTGCCGATTTTGCAGGTTTTCCTACTTACAAAGCATGTAGAGGTCTGTCATTTTTATCATAGGTACACTTCAACTGTGAGAGACGGAATCTAAAACAAAAATCCAGAGAATCACATTGTATGATTTTTTAAGTAATTAATTTGCATTTTATTGCATGACATAAGTATTTGATCACCTACCAACAGTAAGAAATCCGGCTCTCACAGACCTCTTAGTTTTTCTTAAGAAGCCCTCCTGTTCTCCACTCATTACCTGTAGTAACTGCACCTGTTTGAACTCGTTACCTGTATAAAGACACCTGTCCACACACTCAATAAAAAGCACTCCAACCTCTCCACAATGGCCAAGACCAGAGAGCTGTGTAAGGACATCAGGGATAATTGTAGACCTGCACAAGGCTGGAATGGGCTACAGGACAATAGGCAAGCAGCTTGCATGAGAAGGCAACAACTGTTGGCGCAATTATTAGAAAATGGAAGAAGTTCAAGATGACGGTCAATCACCCTCGGTCTGGGGCTTCCATGCAAGATCTCACCTCGTGGGGCATCAAGATCATGAGGAAGGTAAGGATCAGCCAAGACTAACACGGCAGGACCTGGTCAATGACCTGACGAGAGCTGGGACCACAGTCTTTAAAGAAACCGTTAGTAACACACTACGCCGTCATGGATTAAAATCCTGCCGCGCACGCAAGGTCCCCCTGTCAAAAGCCAGCGCATGTCCAGGCCGTCTGAAGTTTGCCAATGAACCATCTGGATGATCCAGAGGAGGAATGGAGAAGGTCCATGTGGTCTGATGAGACAAAAATAGAGCTTTTTGGTCTAAACTCCACTCGCCGTGTTTGGAGGAAGAAGAAGGATGAGTACAACCCCAAGAACACCATCCAACCGTGAAGCATGGAGGTGGAAACTCATTCTTGGGGATGCTTTTCTGCAAAGGGACAGGACGACTGCACCGTATTGAGGGAGGATGGAATGGGGCCATGGTATCGCGAGATCTTGGCCAACAACCTCCTTCCCTCAGTAAGAGCATTGAAGATGGGTCGTGGCTGGGTCTTCCAGCATGACAACGACCCGAAACACACAGCCAGAGCAACTAAGGAGTGGCTCCGTAAGAAGCATCTCAAGGACCTGGAGTGGCCTAGCCAGTCTCCAGACCTGAACCCAATAGAAAATCTTTGGAGGGAGCTGAAAGTCCGTATTGCCCAGCGACAGCCCGAAACCTGAAGGATCTGGAGAAGGTCTGTATGGAGGAGTGGGCCAAAATCCCTGCTTTCTGTACCAAATATTAAGTTCTGCTTTTCTGATGTATCAAATACTTATGTCATGCAATAAAATGCAAATTAATTACTTAAAAATCATACAATGTGATTTTCTGGATTTTCACAGATGAAGTGTACCTAGGATAAAAATTACAGACCTCTACATGCTTTGTAAGTAGGAAAACCTGCAAAATCGGCAGTGTATCAAATACTTCTTCTCCCCACTGTATGTTTTTAATGGGGGAAAATAAACATTAATACATATTTATATGGATATTTAATTTAATTGTTATTTGTTTTAGTCTATATTGCATTTGTTTTAGGCATAAGGGCAATGAAATGTACGTATAGTTGCATATTTTCCTAATCTTGGGTCCCAGGAAAACATAGATTTTCTCATTTGGGTCCCAGGCTGAAGAAGTAAGAACCCCTGATCTACTCTGATTTGAAGTGGATCATAGCTTTCACCATGATTCACCTGGTCAGTCTATGTCACAGAAAGAACAGGTGGTAATATTTGGTATACTCAGTGTAGCTATACAGCATTATAGACATTCATTGGTATCTCATAAAACAAAATTTTCGCTATTGACACATTGCTAAAAAAACAGTTTTATTGTAAAAGTGCCTCTTTAAAATCAATCAATTAACCAAACCCAAAATATATACACACATTTCTATTGATGATAGACTAGTGTACTGTATATACAGAATCAGATCTATGCATTTAGACACGCACACATTGTTTTTGGACAAACAGACTATTAGACAAATGGGCTAGTTCCATCATTCGATAGACKTGCAGTCAGACAGGCAGACAGACACAGTGAGGTGAGAACACAGGACAAAGACAGTATGTTGATAATGACAGGAAAGTACAGCTCTTCCAGACAGCAGCAGGAGAGGAGAGGGAGCAATGGGGCCAGTTCAACTGTCTGTCACTGGGACTGATGTTGGCAACAAGCCCCTTGGTGTCAGCCATCTTGAGTCCACTACACCTGTACCCTCTGATATTACATCTACAACACATAACAAATAAGTCATATTTTCTCAAAAGGAAGACATTTTTGGCCATTCTTCCCTCTCTAAAATGTCAGTGGGGATTTTGTTTGTTTGAGCCATTGTTCCAATTGTTATCCTTGGTTTTCATCCCATATATCCCTTTATTCAACCAAGTGGTGCAAAATGTTCTTTTTTTTTTCAAACCAAAAAAGTCCCTCCCTCTGTGGGGTTTCTCTACACTGTTGCTGGGAGACTGTAGCTGCTCCTGTTGCTGATGCCAGCAGGAAGTGATGCCACACTATCTCGCGTCCCATTGGTCGCTCTCCCCTCCATGCCGTCAAAGGGTGGCGCTGCGTCTGTAATAAGATGATATGGCCACTCAACAAACACTCAACACCTGACACAATCACTACTGAACACAGCTGCCCTGTAGCCAGCTACATCCTGCAAACCACTGCAGAATCTGCACATCTAATGAGGCATGTTTGCTGAAGTAAAACATCAATTGTTAAGACCTGTATCGATTTGTATATAAGGAACTAAGCTACTTTTCCTGTCTAAACACGCGCACACACACACATATCTACAGCTGGACGGTAAGACAATTAATTTTTGTTCCTCTAACAGGAAAATATGAGAGGAGATGCAGAGATTTAAGAAGTCACCTAAGGTCACCTCAGAGACCCCTACATGCACACCGTATGGGTGTCATGGTATGGACTGACCTTAGGATGACGACTTCTGACACCAACATGCTACAAGCAGCTAGCATGCTAACGGCTAGCATGAAATGGAACACATGAATGGGGGGTGAGACAGACGGTGGCAGTTGAATGTTGGTTATGGTTCGAAGCATGACGATAGGTCAAGATGGAACACACAGGAGAGAGTAGGAGAACGGGCTACCTTCGGGTGGGTTATAAACCTCCATAGTGCTGTGGGTAAGACTCACTGTTAGAGTCATCTGATTTAGGGCTCGAAGGCTTTCTGAGAAATGGTGAACATAAAGTCAACGTTGGCAGTGACACAACAGGAGATCATTTCTTAATTCTAGGACCCTTAAAGCTTATTAAAGGGACAATCAAAGGTTGTTCAATTTTTTTCAGATCACACTTAAAATGAAATGGTGCTTATCGTTCACATTTATTTGGGATTGAGGCATATGGCCGGATCTACATAACAGATACCATGGGACATGGTTGAATCTCGTCAATAGACCACTCATCCTAGATAGCCACTATCACAGAAAACTACTTAGGGAATAGGCAAGCCAACTCACACTGACAGTTCAGTTGCGTTCTCTCTTTTACCTATACAATAAGAAGAAGGGGATGAGAGAGAGAAGATGTTGTTCATTCATAGTCAGACACCAGCAAAGGCCTGTGTTACTGGGGGACTGTAGGTCTCTCTACCTCTCTTGGAATTGTAGCGCAGCACACAGGCGAGGACCAGGACAGCCACCACTAGCAGACAGCAGGCCACGATCAAACATTTCTTCCACATTGCCATCTTCACTGTAGAGAGATAGAGGAAGGGAGGAAGAGTGGGAGAGGTAGGGAGAGAGGAGAGGTAGGCAGGGTGTTTGTGAGAGGAAAATGGTAAAGGTTGAAAGACAGTTAGGGTGGGTGGAGATGAGGACAGAGCGGAGAGAGGGGACAGAGAAGGATGGTTGAAAGAGAGAGAGAAAGTCAATCTTAAAGTTCAGAGTCAAATGTCCATCTGCTTCCTCCTCTTGGGGTCTGAACTTAAGTGTCCCCTTCATTCCCCCTCTCCTCCTCATCCCCCTATCTTCTGCCTTGCCACTGTAGCTGCCGTAGTGCCAATATGGGGGGGAAGCAGGCTGGGTCTAATTGCTCTGGCTGATGAGTGCTAGCCACGTCGTGCTGAGGAGTCACAACCCATGGGAGGTTATTGCGTTGCCACTAGCATCCGGATTGACTGTGCTCTCGCGTTAGCCGTCGGCACTAACCACACCACAGGACATAGAGGGCAGTGGCTACGGGCAAAGGTTAGCTTAGCGGCGGGGAATTTAGCGTGGCTCATGCTAATCAACGCCACAGCAGAGGAGCTCATTGGGGTTCGTTAATAGTGGGGTCAGATAACCTTGCTGGCAGGCACTGGGGAGGAGGGATCAGATCAGATGGAAGTAAACTTGTCAGATGTCACTGAAGCAGTTGTTGTGAGAAGAGCAAAACTGTCGCTGCTGGTCCAAAGAGGAGGGTCTTTCGTTTCTACACAAGTGGTACTGAGAACACAAACTAAACTAGACTGGTGCATCCAGTAAGAGCAGTAAACAAATGTGTGTCTATGGTGGAGTGTGTGGACTCCCGCTGTGTGTGCTGTTTGCCTGTTTGTCTCTCAACCTATTGTGATAAGTACAGCAGGGCCTTGCTCGATCTTCTCAGAGTGTGTGTGTGTGTGTGTGTGTGTGTGTGTGTGTGTGTGTGTGTGTGTGTGTGTGTAACTCTCCCCATCTACGTGACATGGTGCTGACTCTGGATCCATGGCTAGTTGTTGAAGGCCTTGCCAGTAGTATTTTGGTGCCACTGTGGCGTCATTCCCCCTCCCTGTGATCGGTGTGTGACGCGCTGGCATTGGGTTGAGGTGGTGAACAGCGGCGGACGGTTACCACTTTCGGTATCCGACTTTAAATTGGTGATCGGGCGGGAACCTTCCACCTCCACAGATCAGGTACATCTCATCTCCTTCTCCTGCGACCCCCGAGGTCTGGTGGGGTGATGGAGTCCTGGATTGGACAGAGGCACTGGGAGAGGGGTAGTTCTGATGATTAAATTAAGTGTGCACATAATGCCTACAATCATGCCATGAATGTGCTTAAGTTGTATACCATTCCATCACTTTTGAACAGCGCAGCTATGACTGCAGTGTTTGTTGGCTGACCAACGCATCGACTTTGGGTTGTTCTGCCTCGTATGTTATAGTCCTGTGTGTCGCTGTAGTGCTGGACGGTGATAGGGAAATGGGCCTGATGGTGCGCTGCTGCACGGTGGTCGAGTTAACCTCAGAATACGTTCTTCCACATAGGTGTACGTCGATGGGTAGGCTGCCTCGGTCTGAGTGATCAGCGTACCTGGAAGGGCTTTTCCCACAACCATTTCTGCTGCCCAATGGCCGTTACATCCAGGTTTACTGAATCAAATGAAAACCGAGACGATTAAATGTAATAGATACAATGGAGCAAAGTGAGACGTGAAATTACAATTCAATGGACTGTAATAGTCGAAGACAGGTACCTATCATCACATCAACAAACTCATATCTTTAGCAGCTACACAGCATGAAGCCTACACTTAGAACGCTACAACTAGATAGACACGTATGACTACACTTAAGCACTACACGTATGACTACACTTAGCAGCTACACGTATGACTACACTTAGCGCAGCTACACGTATGACTACACTTAGCAGCTACACGTATGACTACACTTAGCAGCTACACGTATGACTACACTTAGCAGCTACACGTATGACTCAACTTAGCGGCTACACGTATGACTACACTTAGCGGCTACAGCATGACACACTTAGGCTACACTTGCAGCTACACGTATGACTACACTTAGCAGCTACACGTATGACTACACTTAGCAGCTACACGTATGACTACACTTAGCAGCTACACGTATGACTATTTTTAGCAGCTACACTTAGCAGCTAACCGATGACTACACTTAGCAGCTACACGTATGACTACACTTAGCAGCTACATGTATGACTACACTTGCAGCTACACGTATGACTACACTTAGCAGCTACACGTATGACTATTTTTAGCAGCTACACTTAGCAGCTACCCGTATGACTACACGTAGCAGCTACACGTATGACTACACTTAGCAGCTACACGTATGACTACACTTAGCAGCTACACTTATGACTACACTTAGCAGCTACACTAATGACTACACTTAGCACTACACTTAGCAGCTAACCACGTATGACTACACTTAGCAGCTACACTTAGCACTACCCGTAGACTACACTAGCAGCTACACGTATGACTACACTTAGCAGCTACACGTATGACTACACTTAGCAGCTACACGTATGACTACACCTTAGCAGCTACACGTATGACTACACTTTAGCAGCTACACTTAGCAGCTACCCGTATGACTACACTTAGCAGCTACACGTATGACTACACTTAGCAGCTACATGTATGACTACACTTAGCAGCTACAACGTATGACTATTTTTAGCAGCTACACTTAGCAGCTACCCGTATGACACACTTAGCAGCTACACATATGACTACACTTAGCAGCTACAGGTATGACTACACTTAGCAGCTACACGTATGACTATTTTAGCAGCTACACTTAGCAGCTACCCCCCTATGACTACACTTAGCAGCTACACGTATAGATACACTAGCAGCTACACGTATGACTACACTGTAGCAGGCTACTACGTATGACTACACTTAGCAGACTACACTTAGCAGCTACCCGTATGACTACACTTAGCAGCTACACGTAATGACTACACTTAGCAGCTTACCACGTATGACTACACTTAGCAGCTACACGGTTACTATTCTTTAGCAGTACACTTAGCAGCTACCGTATGACTACAACCACTTAGCAAGCTAGCCACCAAGCTACACTAAGCAGCTACATGTATGACTACACTTAGCAGCGCGACGACGATAAGATCTATTTTTAGCAGCTTAGCATGTGACTTGATCAGGCTAATCGCGTAGTACTACAGCTTAGCGGTAGCTACACGTATGACTACACTTAGCAGCTACACGTATGACTACATTTAGCAGCTACACTTAGCAGCTACCCGTATGACCACACTTAACAGCTACAAGTATGACTACACTTCGACTCAAAGGTTGTATCTGAGTCAAGAATGCCATTTAAAACAGGTGTTCTTCACCTAAAAGAACAATTTCCCACATTAACATTTTTGATTGGAGTTCCCCTTTAATATCATATTGTTGTGACAGATACTGCATCCATACATGTTCTCAGCATATCCTTATGAATATCCTTATTTTACCAGGTAAYTTGACTGAGAACACATTCTCATTTACAGCAACAACCTGGGGAATAGTTCATAGGAGAGGAGATTAATGAAACAATTGGAAGCTGGGGATGATTAGATGGCCATGATGGTATGAGGGTCAGATTGGTAATTTAGCCAGAACACCGCGGTTAACACCCCTACTCTTATGATAAGTGCCATGGGATCTTTAATGACCACAGAGAGTCAGGACACCCGTTTAACGTCCCATCTGAAAGACGGCACCCTACACAGGGCAATGTCCCCAATAACTGCCCTGGGGCATTGGGATATTTTTCTTTAGACCAAAGGAAAGAGTGCCTCCTACTGTCCCTCAAACACCACTTCCAGCAGCATCTGGTCTCATATTCCAGGGACCGATCAGGACCAACCCTGCTTAGCTTTAGAGGCAAACCAGCAGTGGGATGTGGAGTGTTATGCTGCTGGTGATTAACTAAATGAATTTATTCAAAGACAAGCGAGATTGACTTACTTTGGGTCACACATAAAAGCCTTATGGGCTGTAGTAGTACCTTTTGCTTGGACAGGTAGCGTTGCACTGTACTTGGAGATCATCCTGGCGTCTGCTTTACAACACCTCTGTCGGATACATGGTCAGAACTGGCTGGGAAAACAGTTCTGTTTGGTGGATAAAAAAACCAACATTGATTACTCAACACTCTTGGAGGCTGAGTACATGTAAGAACATTCACGAGGAATGTTGTGATGAACATTGATAAGGTAATAGATGTGAATAGGCTTGCCCAGGTTTTTCAGAAATCCTGGTTGGAGGATTCTGGATTTCCTGTTTATTCGCTCCTGATTCCAGGAAACTTCCAACCAGGATTTCTGGAAAACCTAGGAATTTAACGGAAAGTTCACCAGAATTTAACCCTAGCCTGGACTTGGTTATACACTGATAGAACAGATAATAGCTTTTTTGATAAGCTTTTTTCAACACCACATTCTACCGTACATTTCAGATTCCTTGAAAATCCATTCACTCACCTGTAATCGTTCACGTTTTCCATTGCTTGCTTGACAACATTTCCCATCTCCAAACTGGACTCAAACTCCCCAGAGTGCTCGGCCAGGGCTCTCATGCTGTGGTTGGCTTTACTTTGACCAGTACTCAGCAGAATCAGTCCCTTCCTTGCTCAGGTAGACTTTGAGCCCGGAGCTGTTACCAATGACACTGCAGATGTCCAGATTTTCCCCTTCGATGATCATTGATCCGTGTGGTTGGACAGAGATTACAGGTGTGATGCAGCTCTGGAGGACAAAACGAGGAAAATTGGTCTGGAAGCTGAAGGTTGAAATCAAGAGACTTTCCCCCAGACACATTCTATTAAGTTTCGGACATGGTTAAAATGATTAGAGATGAATTGAGATTGAGAACAACAGTAGGGTCCTGGACTAAAAAGGTATTTCAACTGAGAATCTCCACTGAATGTGTGTTTCAGTCCAAGACTAGGTTTAACCTGTGTCTTGGAAACCTGCCCTAGATGTTCACCACCATGTTCTGTTTTTGGGCTCCACTCACCTTTTACAGTGACCACCACATTGTTGCTGGCAGGGGACGGGACCGAGCCTGGCAGCAGTATGACCCTCTAGTCACAGTGTAGCTTTTGGACGCAAGCGTTTTTGAATCACAGCCTAGTCTCCACCTGGTTGGTCATAATAATACAACAATGTTAACTAGAAAAGTAAACGTGTGCGCTTGCTACTTGAAGTATTGATGTTTGTGAAATAAGTTGTAGTGGGGGTAAAAAAATATTGGGTGTTCTTGCTAAGGTTAACACACATGGTTGACTTTGACCTTCTCCTCAAAGGTCCTTGGAGTCCTTGTAGAAGTAGAAGACGATAGCGCCGGACTCCTCGGGGGCCTTACACCAAACGGTCACCTCCTCTCCCTCGCTGAACACACGCTTGTCGACGCTGAGGACTGGCGTCTGCAGGCCTGGARGGACACGAGTACGAGTGAAAGCACGCGGTCACACAGATAAAAATCACATGCCATAGACACAGAGTTATGCTTAACTTGCAAGCTTTTCAGTCCACAATAGAGAAGAGTTGACAGAGTACTAACCTGTCACAGTCAGTTTTTCAGAGTTGGTGCTTGGCTCCTTGCCCTGTATGTTCACCTTGCATTCGTACTTCCCAGTGTTGGCCACTCTGGCCATACGCAGAGAGTAGAGGAGGTCCTCTGTGGTGGTGGTACTCTTCGTGTACACCACGGTGTTGTCCTTGTAGATGGTGTATTCACGGTTCAGGAACCCAGAGCTGCTGACTAAGGCCTGGCAGCGTACCGTCACGTTGGTACCTTGGGAGACGGCGTTGCTGGGCTCGACACTTCGGATTGTGAACACTGGAGAAAGAACTCAACGTCAATGCTCCGACTGATCAAACGCTCTGTATAACAAAAGTTCTAGAAAACCAGCCTTTGTGAACTTGTACCAAAGCACATTATTTTGTGAATTCACACTTGGTAGTGGCATTAATCTTTTCACCGAGGCCATCCCCATAGTAAGAGAACAGTGCAGTAAATCACAGTGCTATATAGCTAGTCATCTTCCAGCTCCAAGATACACAGGAGATGAAATCACTCACACCAATGAATTGGACAGAAACACAGACCCTCAACAAAAACAACACAAGAGGTATTTTGATTCAGTGCATGCTGATCGCGAACTGTTTCCCCACGTTTGTCCTCCACAGAGTGCTTCTTTAGATAAAGGGGCCTCCCAGTGGGGTCTAGTGCGGAGCGGACAGTTCTGTCAGGTTGAGACCCCCAGTCCGGGGGGCTCCCGTCCCAAGGGGAACGTCCCAGTAAACAGGCCCCCGCCAACCAGAGGAAGGAAAGACATTTTGTTAAACAGGCAAACAGATGCCCTCCCAGGGGACCCATCGCTATTTTAGACACTGCCGTCCCCACCCAATGTCACACAGCAGGGCCCAGCGCCATCAAGGGGAAAACCACTGACGGGGGGGCAGACGGTATGGAGCCATAGCGGACCCCCATAGAAAGGGTGTGTGAACCCTGACCAGTCTTGGCAAAGCCAATGAGTCAACTTTCCTGCTTAGAATAGTGGTATTCTGCTATTCCAAGCACAGAATTGCTAATCTCGGTATGGTCAGGATAAGGCACTCATCAACCACTGGCTAGCTGGACTCATTCCTCTGCCCAGTGCCAGGTTTTTACTCCCCTATCCTAACAGGAGGCGGCGGCGTGTGACACTGCTAACACATGAGTTCCCAAAGCCTTCCACAACTTTTCCAGTGTCTCGGACTCCAAAAGTGTGAAAACACTGATAAGACAACAAGATCCAGGAACCATTCTCATAGGATTTCCTGTGTGTCAATACAGTTTTAGCTGTGTTAATACTACAATTAGGGTAAATCAGTCACCTCTCAGTATAATACATACCACTCCAAAAGAAAAACCTGAAATACACCGAGTTCCCCGGTTTTGCAAACTGCATTCACTGCACTCTTGACTATCCTATTTTAAGAATCTCTTCAAAAACACTTTAATACATACGCGCCTGCGATTCCGCCACTTGGCCTGGATGGAACAGGAGGGGAAAAAAAAAATCACACTACATCAACGAAAAGAAAATCCATACTTCCTTATTTCCCCACCCAACCCAAAACCCTCCCAGAGGTAGATTATCATCAAACTTCCTTACAGGTGGAGAGGAGTACAGAGGTTAGCAGTAGTAGTTGGGTGACCATCCTGACTGAGGGCTGCTGGAGCTCCCACATCGGTGGTGGCTGTCCTGGGCTGATGCGACTGGAGGTTAGGAGGCTGAAGACTGACTTGGGGGGGGAGAGGACAGGGGAGGTGCTCTACCTCAGCCACAGAGTGGGCCGCTGGTTATCACAGCGAGCAGAGCCCTCGACTTGGCTTTATTTTCCAGTTAGAGACTGTTGTTTCCTCAGGATGTGTGAGCTGCTGGCGCTTTGCTGTTTTGGAACGTTCTCTTTCTGGGCTGTGTGTGTAGTCATAGACACTGCTCAGCATGCTTAGGGTGCAGTAGGAAGGAGCCAACCTTTGCCCCCCCAAGTGTCTGGGCCTCTACAGGTACTATGGGGTAACATGGAGTGGGGCACCCTTGCTTTTGTGCTCAGGAGAACCTGTTTCCTGAGGATAGGATATCACATTGTGCTCGTTCGTTACAGTTTACACCGTCGTAAATCCCAGCATGCCCTTCAAAGCTGTCAAACTACTGTTAGCTTAAGCTCCTAGTTACGATTTTGTTTGTTTTAACTTCTACTGAGCTACCTACCGCCAGACATATTATACCTTATTGGATGAACTTATTAGAGCAAAATAAACAGTTTGACTATGATATACCACTCTTACCTTTGTACCAATATGAAATAAAAAATAATATTAGAATGTATGCACTCACTACTGTAAATCGGCTCTGGTTAAGAGCATCTGCTAAATGACAAAAATGTAAATGTACATTTCTTAAGGGCAGGGTAAGTTACTTTCAAAATGTAATCCATTATGGTTACTAGTTACCTGTCCAAAATTGTAAAAAGTAACTACATTTTTGGATTACCATAACTAACGTAATCGTATTACTTACTTTCGGATTACTTTCCCTTTAAGAGGCATTCGAAGACAAAAAGGATACATCAAACGCATTTGGTATGTCATCATAGTGGTCTCTGACTCGCTCAGGTTGAATAAACTTGCATTTTTTTCAATGCTGACTTGAATGTCATTGAGAAAACAGAAAGGTGTCCTTGTATTTTTTCACTTAAGAACCAGCAAACTCTTTATACCCCCTTAAGCAGGGTTGGGGACTAACTGATTACATGTAATTTGATTACAAAACAAACTAATATTTTACACTACCAGCAAAATTATTATAATCAGATTACTTTACAATTTTTGCCTGATATCCAACTGGACAAGACAGTGTGAGACTGGACTTATCTTAGCTCCTGCCCTGGCTCCAGTTAAGGTAAACTTATCTGTACTTCCAGACCAGTAGGATTCTATTCCATGTCTAAACTCAGATAGGGGACTGCTAGTTGGCAAGTGTCATTGGTTGTTATCAATTAAACTGTCTCTCTTTATACTGAGGCTTTGTTGACATTTAACCATAGACAAACCAATGTCACGGCAAACAGAGAAACAGTTAACAAAGGCCTTCTATTCAATGCGTCTCGCTGAAGTGTTACAGATTGTACGATAGACATGTGAAGGTCATTTCCTATTGAGCCGAGATATGCAGCATTTATGGTGAACGCAGTGTCCGCTAAAGTAGAAAAATTGCCATATAATATCAATCGCTCTGTAACTTCCACGATACGGATTGGATAGAGCCCTAAATCTGCTTTTATTCAGAACATTCACAAAATACCAAACAAAGAATAAATACAAGGATTCCGGATGAAAAACTAAAACAAAATGTAGCAAGCAGCACCTCGAATATCAGGCTTAATTAAGTCCATGAAAAATATTTGAATCATCTCCTTGCTATGAAATTCATACCAGGACTGATTTTCACATCACAGACACTCACTCCTCAGGGGATTCTTTTTGAAGCGGTCTGGTGAGAAGGATAATATGCCTGATGAAAAAAGTGTACTTTWWAAAAAAAWWWTTAATTCCAGATGAATCGATATGGTAATGATGACATGAATATTGTGACGCAATAGCAGATACATTTGTCTTACACAATACATGTAGAACTTCATAATGAGAGCATGAACATTAACACAAACATGAAAACACACACCAAAAACAAAAAAACACCAGGAAAACCAGCGCTGTTGTGTATTTGGTTTATTTTACTGACTTCATCTCCTGTCCTATAAACTAGTCAGCAAAGCAGTCTTCCGTCACAGAGAAACACCCGATTGCTTTCATTTCTCCTAAGTATTCAAAGTTTATTTTTGTTTCCATATCTAAAATGTTAAAACTCAAAGCAGGATATCTAGAGATGTGATTCTGAGCATGGCTGACAGACAGCGTTGTGGGGTTTTGCTGTAGGTGTCAGTGAAAGCAGTGGAGGCTGCAGTACCTCCTCCGTACCCTAGAGGGTGAGCTACTGAGCGTAGTGGGGCTTGGTTATGACCGCGAGTGCAGCCGCTTCTACAGAATGCATGGCATGTGTTACCGGTTACCCTGCCCGGTTCAGTCCACAGGCAAAGCATTATTGTCCATTCCTTTCTAGGGTGATAGCCAAGCTGAGGACTTTAGAGGCAAAAAGGTGAGGGTAGGGGGGAGTACTGTATGAGGAGAGACACCGTGTGGGTGAGAGCGTCTGTGAAAGGGGGAGAAACAGTCCTCTCCCATCTCTCCATCCCACTGAGGTCCAAGGCAAACAAACACCAGCAAATTAAAAAAATTAATTACAAAAAACTGAGCAAAAAAAAAGTTTCAAAGAAAAACAGGAAGGTAATGCAGAGCAAACCAAAAAYGCGACCCCTAATAGAGGCACATTAATGGCGATACCGCACTTGTAGCGAGTGTTGACCAGAGGGGTAACCCTTGTTTAAAAAAAAAGGCACCTCAGGACTCACAGAACGTATTTTGACCATCTTAGTTCGTCATATCAAGAGTAACGTCAGACCTCTGTGAGTCTACCATGCAGAGACGCCGCGGTATTATGTGGTATATCGTGGCTCATGAGGTACCTGAGCTAGTGTTGGAGGTTGACAGGAGAGCTGTGGCTTTTGACAACAAGGACACTGAACTGAAGAAGTGCTATGGAGCGTTACTGTGTATTTACCAGTGCACTGTATTACACAAAGTGAGGTCTGAAGTCACTCCTGTTTTTTGACCCAACTTCTCTATCCCAATCTTCTTGAAACTCCCTTTCTGCTAAAGAAACCAAACACGACTGGCAAATAAAACCAAGGTTAAAAGAAATAAAACAAAAATAGAAGAAAATTGCCGCAGACTTTTCTCCAAAAAGGGTAACGGATAGCAGGGTGGAGGTTGGTAGTTGGCACACAGGGGAAAGGGCTGCCTAGGGCTGGTGTGTGTGATTCTGGGGACAGTCCATACACAGTTTATAAAGTCCTCATAAGCCTGTGTGCGAGGATGCAGCAAAGTAGCAGCAGAACCCCATTCCCTCTTCCCCATTGGTGTCAATGGGGACGAGGGGATGCAGTGGGCGCTGTGTTTCTTCTCGTCCAGCCTCGGGGTGCTTCTGGCTGGGGATGGGCATGGGTCAAGCGGGCCTCAGCCAGAGCTCTGGAACTGATACTTCAGGCTCCACAGGCGGGTATGGCTCAGCTGATGAGTGGGGGGGGGTCTGGAGCTGGAGCAGCAGAAGCTTGGAGGCTGTAGAGCTCCTAGCTAATTCATTATTGCTTTGCAGGTAGGGCAGACAAGTAGCATCAGTCTTGGGATTAGAGCTGAGCAGTAGTCACCCATTGCGCTATGGACATGGGGTCAGCCTTTGGGCATAGGACAATGGAGATGAATGGCTTGGTTGGTGAGGTTGGTGAGTTTAGCACAATTGGGTGAGGGTGCATGGATGCAAGGTCTGGTTAGTCCTACAGTATAGCATGGTAGTGGACATCTGTATGGGCATCGGTTTGTGTCCAAGGCTGTGGGCCCACTTTGGGCTCATCTGTGCTCTGTTCTACATTTCACTTTCTCTCACACCAGACGTGCCCCGTCTGTCAAAGTGCCTGGCCGTTTCAGAGGAAGCGCCTGTAGTCCACCATCTTGTACGCGAACAGTGAGAGAAAGTCTATTAGCTACAGCGGGGGGGGGGCTTTTAATAAGGGTCGTGCGGGCGTCCGTGAGCCACGCCTTTCATGTCCAGAGTCGTGTGTGAGAGAGGGAATTGTCCATCTCTCGATAGCCTCTTGACCCCGATGCATAGAGGTCATAGAAAGGTAATGTAGAGGTCATTCCGAGTTCATTCAGGTAGCGACACCGCCTGTCTCCCCCAGCCAAGGCTGGAACCTTTAAAATAGACCTATTATTCATCTCTGTATACACGCAATTAAATATACACGCTCCTCAGCACTGCCAAGTCTACAATCAATAGCTTCATAATAAGAATATGAATAAAACGATCAAGAATAATCAGATAAGTCAACATCATAACACGAGTGTTTCAGCAGCCATCACTATAGAACATTCAGGGGTAGTAACAATTGCATATGTACATTAGAAGTAATTTACATCCTGGCTCCGAGGGTGAGAGGTCAGGGGTCAAAGGTAAAGTTCGGGGGGGTTAACGCTGAGGGGTTATCTGAGCCTCTTCTCCGCTGAGTAGATGGACATGTAGTAGTCGTTACTGCCCACCGCCAGGTGGGGCTGTTGGGACACAGGGAGAGAGAAAGAATATAATGGACTCCTAAAGACAGGTGTAAAAACATTCATTTCCCAAACCATTTAGTGTAATTAGGTGTGATGAAAAGACAGGTTTTGCAGAGTATAGTTTAAGAGACATAGGGATAACTCCTTGTACCCACGCAACTTATTCACTTTAATGCATTATTCACCCAAATCGTAGTTCCCATGTTACGTTATCCAGTTGAGATTCAGACTACTATGAAGAGAGTAAGAATGGCATAGTACCCAGTAGGGATGGAAGGCCAAACAGCTGATAGCCCCGATCCTTTGGCCCATGAAACCGTCATAATACTTGATGTTGCTGATCACGTCACCGTTGGAGTTGTACACGGCTATGAACTGGTTCATCGATCCACTGGGAGAGGATGGAGAGAACGAGAGAATGAAGGAAAGAGTGAGAAATTAGTTTCATAGCTGCTATACCAAATGTAGCAAACGTTGAAATCGTCAGACCGTCCCCCACCTTTATCCGTTGATATAGTATTGACCACATTTAATTCCTCAAAGTGAGTTTAGACCATAGAGTTTGATAGAGGGTTAAAAAAATGGGTTATATCCATCTGGAGTCCTCTATCGAACTCTATGGTTTAGACCAATTATGAAGGCCCTTTCTGCCACGTGCCGTAAACCTGTGAACTCACCAGGCAAACAGGTTGGCCTGCGGATGGATGTCCAGCGCCGTTAACCCCTTCACCGTCTGCAGCACGTTCACAGAGTCCGGCGACCGCAGCTCGAAGAACCGCACGTCTCCATCGACACTGGGGAGGAGGATGAAGGAGTCCAAACAGTACATGACATGTCATCACATCCATTTAGATCTACAGGAAGTAGGGCCGCTGGTCTTGGACCGAGCCACAGACAGCGAGGGAACTAGAGCGTGTGAGAGTCAAGAATAGTAGATTGACCAAATCTGGACACCCGACCGTCACAGAAATAATCCATCCATCAACCAACCATTCAATCAGTCATCAACGAGCACTACCTGACACTAATGATTTTGCCGTCCGTCTGCTTCTGCAGGTGGGCCTTGACCACCCAGGACGAGTGTTCCCGGTACGTCATCACACGACTGTGGGGAGACACAGAGGAAAAGCATCATCAACTTCAGTCCACCCACAACCATGTTGTTGTTCACAGGAGAGACAGAGGCAGATGTGAAAAGTAAGCGGCGTGAGTGGATGGACTCCAACGCAGTTCATCAACATGCAAGACGCCACACAGTGTAAAAGTGACCGGTGTATGAGAATTTAAAGCAGTGCCGTTGTGTTGAACAGAGTCTAAGTTATCAATCAATCAAATGTATTTATAAAGCCCTTTTTACATCAGCAGATGTCACAAAGTACTATACTGAAACCCAGCCTAAAACCCCAAACAGTAAGCAAGGCTGTATTGTGTGTATATGGCCACTGGGTGTCACCATAAGTACATGGGTATAAGCACTATTGGACAGCCCGTCTCCATGGTAACAGCATCCTTGAGTGACAAGACACTGTGATTGAAGATTGAGGAGGAAGTTGACCCCTAAGCACAGATCTAGGCTCTAGATGACCTAACCTCAAATCCTAGCTTTAAGACGCAGAAAACAAACCTGACTCTGGGCCAGCAGTAAGAAGCAATCAGAAAGCCAAAGTGAGGACCAAAACCTATCCCTGTTCCCTTGGCGAAAATAGTTACAAACTCTGTAAGAGTGTGCATGATTGTGTGTTCGCCTGAGTGTGTATGCGATGCGTGTGTTTGCTTAGCCCCCTACTGGTTTTAAAGGAGAGCACAAAGGGAAAGGGTTCTACAGTCTCAGTGCCTGAGGGAAAGCTCTTAAATGAACATTAGTTAAAGATTTATGGGACACTACGGCTTAATTGCCCTGTTTTCTCTTTGGGGTGAACTAAAATAATGTTTGGCTGGGGGGGGGCATTTGAAGATGCGCACGACCGTGTAGACACAGGATGTGGCAGGAGAGCTGGGAGCTCCCAGGTGAGAATACAGCAGAAATCACTGATATGAGTCTTCAAATAAACAGCCAGTTTATTAGGTACACCACGCCGTTCATGAAACTAGATCGCTCCTACAGACAGTCAGTCAACGTGGCTGTGACTCGCTATATAAAGCAGGCAGACAGGCATCAAGGCATTCAGTTACAGTTTGGTTGAACATCAGAATGGGGGAAAACGAGTGACCTAAGCGACTTTAAGCATGTTATGATCGTCGGTGCCAGACGCTCCTGTATCTCAGAAACGGCCGCCTTCCTGGGCTTTTCACACACAACAGTGTCTAGGGTTTACTGAGAATGGTGCGTCAAACAAAAAACATCCATTCTATGGCAGTCCTGTTGGCGAAAACAGCTTGTTGATGAGAGAGTTCGAATGAGAATGGCAAGAATCGTGCAAGCTAACAGGCGCAGTACAGCAGCGGTGTGCCAAACAGCATCTCAGAACACACAACTCGTCAATCCTTGTCACGGATGGGCTATTGCAGCAGACGACAACACCGGGTTCCACTCCTATCAGCTAAAAACAAGAAGAAGTGGCTCCAGTGGGAACGTGATCACCAACACTGGACAATCGAGGAGTGGAAAAACATTGCCTGGAGCATGACAGCAAGTTCAGTTTACTTGAGTGGCCTGCGTAGTTCCCAGACCTCAACCCAATACAGCATCAGAACGTACCGATGTCCAATCTGCGTGTGGAGCGTTTTCCGACATCTTGGAGAATGCCCCGAAGAATTTAGGTTGTTTTGGAGGCAAAGTAGAGTCCAACCCAGTACTAGATTGGTGTACCTAATAAACTGTCCGGTAAGTGTATATGAGATGACGTAAGAAAAAAAAATATTAATAGCTTTACCTATTTTGCTTTGCACATACGATTTTACATTGTGTCTGATGATAATTAAGGGGATAAAACATATCTGATGCTAATGAGAGTTTCATAAAACATTAAGACACACAGCTTCTCTTTGTGCTACTGGGAATAAGAAACCATATGATTAGTAATGAATTAGGAAGATTAGAAGCCCATTCACGTTAACCTCAAGTCACATTTTAGACAGAATAATGTGACGAGGTACGTGTGCGTGCAGGGATGACTCATTGTTGAAGCCTTTATGAAAGTCAAGGTGTGGAGGCAGCATTAAAAGTGTGTGTCTGCATTTGGGTGAGCACACGAGCGTGTGTGCGTTTGCGTGTGTGCGCGTGAGACAACTCACCACTCGTTGGCGCCCATTCTCCTGTCATAGAGGCGGACCGAGCCGTCGCCCAGCCCCGCTGCGATGAGGGACCGCTGTGAGTCACATGATAGGCAAGTCACACAGCTGTCTGCCCCCGTTGGGATGTCCTGGTAGACACACACACACACACACACACACACAATTAGTTCAAGCAATGTGGAGGGAAAAAAACGTAATTACATAGTCGTTGCCGTGACATAACGAACGTTGTGGTTGTCACGGCGCTCATTAAACATTGAGTAACTGGCTAACAACTCGATCAATCACGTCTACAGCTGACTGATGGAGAATGCCGTCTGGGCTCTGCCGTCAATACAGCCAGAGACAGGGCAGGGCTCGCATACTTCCCATACTACTGTCTCTCAAATAAAGGGTTAACAGGTTGAATGGAAATACAACCGATAATGTTGAGCCAGGTGTTGAATACCAGGATGCATACGGTGCCTTCAGAAAGTATTCATACCCCTGGCCATATTTCGCATTTTGTTATGTTACAGCCTGAATTCAAATTAAATATTAAATTAAATTAAATATTTTTTTTTCTCACCCATTACTCTGTACAGGCTTCCTTTTCACTTTCATTTAGGTTAGTATTGTGGAGTAACTACAATGTTGTTGATCCATTCTCAGTTTTCTCCTATTACAACTATTCAACTAACTGTTTTAAAGTCACTATTGGACTCACGGTGAAATCCCTGTGCGGTTTCCTTCCTCTCCGGCAACTGAGTTAGGAAGTTAGCCTGTATCTTTGTAGTGACTGGGTTTATTGGTACACCATCCAAAGTGTAATTAATAATTTCACCATAATCAAAGGGATAGGTCTGCTTTTGTTTTTTTACCCACCTACCAATAGGTGCCCTTCTTCGCGAGGCATTGGAAGACTTCCCTGGTCTTTGTGGTTGAATATGTGTTTGAAATTCACTGCTCGACTGATAATTGTACGTGTGGGGTACAGAGATAACGCAGTCATTCAAAAATCATGTAAAACACTATTATTGCACAGAGTCGATGCAACTTATTATTTGACTTCAGCACATTGTACTCCTGAACTTATTTAGGCTTGCCACAACAAAGGGCAAGCCTAAATAAGTTGAATAATTAGACTCAAGACAAATTTGTAAAAAATTCAAAAAAAAACATCCACTTTGACATTGGCTAGTGACACAAAATCTCAATTTAAATGCATTTTAAATTCAGGACGTCACCATTTTTTTTTTGAAAAAGTCAAGGGGTGTGAATACTTTCTGAAGTATGTAAACCGACATGCAAGAAAGAAGGGGAAAGTACCCACAGTTCCATAGATTGTCATAATGCTCCCAATGGACCTATTGGTCAAAACTTGTAGAAAGGATTTGAGAATTGTCACCTGAGAAATCATGGATGTGCAGAGGCACCTGTGACATTTCAAAACAACGTCATTGATAAACAGGTTAGTTATGTTCAGTGTGTTTCTCTTCACCTGGACCTTCATCTCCCTCTCCGTGTCCCAGATCCTGATGACCCTCACGTCTCCAGATGTCATCAGTAGCCCCGTCTCCTGCTCCCAGTCCACCACCATGCCTGCACCTAAGAGAGGACGCTGGTTAGTAACACACACAGACAGAAAGATACAAGGGAACACACACAGGCGGAAACATCATTGACAAAGACCCAGCTGTCAATGCCTGGGACTCGGGGGCATGATCTACCAGCTGAGCATGGGTTCTGGTAGCATCTGCCAAAAGTTCTGACACACTCAGACTGGCGGATGTAAACAGGAAACACACCATCTGAGTCAATTGTGGGTCTAATGAAGGGTCACTGTCATCAGCCGTCAGGATATCACTAATACCCTAGGGTGCTAGGGGTCGATTTGGAAGTGGACAAAAGCCTTTGAAACGGTTGCCAACCCTGTGACTCGCAACAGGCTGAGGTTAAAAGACCCACTCCTCTAGGGCGGCGCACGATTGGCCCAGCGTCGTCCAGGTTAGGGAAGAGTTCGGCGGTGTGGGGGGGGGCTCATTGCACGCTATCGTCTCCTTGTGGCAGGCCGGGCGCCTGCGGGCTGACCTTGGTCGTCAGGTGAACGGTGTTTCCTCCGACACATTGGTGCGGCTGGCTTTCAGGTTTAGCAGGCGGGTGTTAAGGAGCGCGGTTTGGTGGGTCAGGTTTCGGTGGACGCATGACTCGACCTTCGCCTCCCGAGCCCGTTGGGGAGTTTCAGCGATGAGACAAGATCAAAATTGGGAGGGGAAAAATGGGGGTCAAAAAACAAACAAACAAAAATACCAACTCCTCTACCAGATGTTACTACTGGCAGGCTGCAGTGACAGGGTGTCACACCCAGAGAGAGAGAGAGACAGAGAGATTAGAGAGAGAAAGACAGAGAAAGACAGAGAGAGATTAGAGAGAAAGATGTCCCGTTGACAATTTGGTTCTTATTATTTTCATATTGTAAATATCCAAAGTAAGCTTTAGTTACAGCATGCCAATTAAGCAAATCGAATTAAATTGAAAGAAAGACAGAGAGAGAGAGAGAAAGAGATTAGAGAGAGAAAGAGAAAGACAGCGAGAGAGAGAGAAAGACAGCGAGAGAGAGAGAGATGAGAGAGAAAGACAGATTGGCGAGAAAGATTAGAGAGAAAGACAGCGAGAGAGAGATGAGAGAGACAGCGAGAGAGAGAGATGAGAGAGAAAGACAGAGATTGGCGAGAGAGAAATTGGAGAGAAAGACAGCGAGAGATTAGAGAGAGAAAAACAGATTAGAGAGATGAGAGAGCGAGAGAGATTAGAGAGAGAGAAAGATTGGCGAGAGATTAGAGAGAAAGACAGCGAGAGAGAGATGAGAGAGAGAGAAAGACAGAGAGAGAGAAAGACAGCGAGAGAGAGAGATGAGAGAGAAAGACAGAGATTGGCGAGAGAGAAATTGGAGAGAAAGACAGCGAGAGAGAGAGATGAGAGAGAAAGACAGCGAGAGATTAGAGAGAAAAACAGATTAGAGAGATGAGAGAGCGAGAGAGATTAGAGAGAGAGAAAGACGGCGAGAGATGAGAGAGAATAAAACAGAGAGATTATAAAGAGAGATAAAGACAGCGAGAGGTTAGAGAGATGAGAGAGAGAATTTAGAGAGAGAAAAACAGCGAGAGAGAGAATTTAGAGAGAGAAACAGCGAGAGAGAGAGAATAAGACAGAGAGCGAGATTAGAAAGAGAAAGACAGATTAGAGAGAATCTAGCGAAAGAGAGCAAAAGAGAGAGTAGAGAGAAAGAGAGAGAGATGAGAGATAGAAAAACAGATTCGAGAAAGATTAGAGAGAGCGAGAGAGAAAGATAGAGAGAGCGAGAGATTAGAGAAAGCGCGAGAAGCCCTCGGCAACTCCATATGCTGCTACTGAGAGTGGGAGTCACAGAGCTAAACTGTGGTCGCGTCTCAACCGTACTTGATAAATCGCTCTGTGACACCTGGCAGAGGGCCGGGGGCGTAGCCTAACCTTGAGGCTAAGCCCCAGCGTGGCTAGCTCCGGAGTCACAGCTATGCGGGCGTTAGCTAGCTCTGGCGTCACAGCTACGCGTGCTGTTAGCTAGCTCTGGCGTCACAGCTACGCGGGCTGTTAGCTAGCTTTGGCGTCACAGCTACGCGGGCTGTTAGCTAGCTCTGGCGTCACAGCTACGCGGGCTGTTAGCTAGCTCTGGCTCACATGCAGACGCGTGGGGGAACACTTCAGAGTGTACTCAGCTACGCACAGAGCTGGGACCCTCACACACACACACGAACATCTGTGATTCCCCCGTTACACACACACAGAAACAACATTCAAACACACGCGTGGACACAAACAGAACGACTGGCCCCATTCAGAGACTGAGGGAGATGAGGCATTCCTTTGAAGTATGGAGCTCTGTGTTAGTGAGAAATTCCCATCTCTTGTTGATGAGGAGAGAGGGAGAGGAAGAGAGTGCAGCAGAGAAACCCTAATCTTGTTTATTAGAACTTTAACTATTCCAGGCAGATAGTACTAAAGTCAATGCTCACAAGCAAGGGTTGGAAATCCCAAAAATTTCCAATCGTTTCGTTCTGAACAGAAGCACCATTTTTTTGTTGCTCAGGACAATAAGAGAACAAAATGGTCCACCCCATCTCTCATTCTTCCCATCCCATCTTTTTTCTTCTCCCACTCCATACAGTTCATCCCGAACCAACTCCAATCAAAAACATTTCTCAGAAGTTTAAAGATTTCCTTTGCTTTAGGTCACATCAGGGTCAATGCATTGAGTTCTTACACAGACTCAAAATGTTACTAGTCAACTTCCCTAAAATGAGAGAATCAGCAGCATAACCAGGGATCTTACAAGTCCACACATAAAACAATAGCGACATTATAGATGGAGATGCCTGACTGAGGGAGTGGATGTGAGGTAGTGCTGGAGGCCCATTGTTCTCCTTAATAACGACTACAAAGGCGGCTAATGATTTAGTTAGCATTAGCATACTGCATAATGGAATGGATATTCGGGGCTGCCTGTGCGTGGGTGTTGCGTATAGGTGCTAGCTGCTAGCGCAATTAGGTTATCCCTATAGCTAGCGTTCGCATAAACTAGCGTTAGCGGTCTCCAGTGGCTACGATAGCCCCATTCCACTATTCATTTTGCCCCTGGCTCTCTTCCCTAATACCCTTCTCTCTATAGCTCTCCCTACATATCCCTCAGTCTCACTTTATATTCCCATCACTCATTATTTCTCTCTAGGAGACCAGCACTGCCTCTGCATTCTCATTCCACACCATTATCACCTGTTGATGGACTGGCTCTCACACACGCCGCAGTTTATTAAAGACTGCGCCCCGACTTCAACTTCCCTCCTCTCTCTCTTTGATTCCCTTAAATCGTGTTTGCTTTGAAAGTGTCCTCCAGGACCACGGTGATGGAATTAACTAGGACTACGCTGCACAAGCCTGTAGTTAACGATGAGGGCGTCACCATGGATGGGGTTGATTTGATGGACACGGACACCGGTAGTTTATGAGGCTTCTGGCGCTAGGCTACTTGACCTGTGAGCTGACGAGAGATATAAAACTCTAGAGTGGAGCCTGTATTTAACCTGTATTACAGGCTAAGGGAGTCTGAGTATTAGAGCAGTGATGACTAAAAACTTTGGCACAGTTATTTTGGTTGGGTCCTGAGTCGCTGAGACATCTGAGCCTTCTCTCATATTCAGTCTCTGTTTTAGTTTGTCCCCCTCTGTATGTTCCTCTCCTAGTCTCTCTCTCTGTCTAGCTGTCCGCCCCCCTCTGTTCCTCTCTCTCTGTGTACGTATCCTCTTTTAGTCCTACATCTCCCAGCCACTAGCTCCCAGAGGCCTTTTTAACAAGCCTCCAGCCATCCAGCGTATGTGGAGTAGGACAGCCCCAGGACTGCCCTACTTTCACTCAAACTTCCCCAGTCTAGTCAGAGAAAAAGAAAACTTCCTCAAGCTGCTGCAGGAGAATGAGAGTGAGAGTTGAGGGGAGCGATAGACGAGAGAGAATGAGAGAGAGAAAGAGAGGGGGGGGGAGCGCAAGATGTTATAAACGACATTTGCATGAAAACTTAATTAGGTCTGCGCTCTGTCTGTGTGGACGGGCAGTCGATGTGGGTCTCCCTCTCCGGAATGCTAAACAAACACTAATGATAACTCCATAGGGTGTAATGAGGGCTGAGAGGGAGACGGCGCTGCTCCACAACAGATAGAAAATAAACAGCACCCAAACAGGCAGGCAGGCTCTCTCTCCCCCCCTCTCCCCCCTCTCTCATCTCTCTCGGTCAATCCATCACTTTCTCTCCTCTTTCTCTCGCCTCTCTTTCTCTCCCTATCCCTTCCATCTCTCTCTATACCCTCCTTCCCAATCTCTAGTCTTCTCTCTGACACACATTACATGCTAATTCAGCTGCAGAGGAAAAACCCAAGTCTGGATGAAGACAGTTTTAAGGCCCCTTGCTTGGCTGTGGAGGGAACTAATCATTGGTACTGTAGAGTCTGGAGTAAGGGCCTCAGGGCTAGAGGAAGGAGGTCCATTATTTCTACTATCAACATCCCACATTACCAGCAGGCCTCTAATTATACACTGTAGATGATTGAGGATGCCGTGAAAAATAATATAGCGGGTGCCGTGTTGACAGTTGTAAGACTAATGGGGGTTCCCTGATTAGTGCAGTACTCCCACTGGAACTCCTGTAATTCCAACCCTGCAACGATACTGAGCCGATAGACCCAGAAACGACACGTTCACATCYGAGTTGAAGCATTGCTCTAACTACGTCGACACAAACTGTTTTTATTYTCATTTATTCATCAGGGTAAAACAAGTAACCAATTCATATAAACTAAAATGACAAATCTGAGTTTTTAATATAATAATATATATATTAATATATTTGTGAAAGCTTACAGTTAAAACTAGAGAGTTGTCTGGGCAGAGTTTGTCCCCCTCCATGTCTATTTTGTACATGACCACTGGTAGGAAGACACGGTACCAGCTTTGTCCCGTGGAGAGAGGGTTACTGACGAAAGGGAGGCCGGGGGGGGGGGGTGAGGAAGCATCATCGAATGGAGGGATGGACGGGTCAGGTTACAGGAGGAAGTAGTAGCGCAGGGGCAGACTGCTGGAGTTTGTGCAGCACACTGAGTCAGACGAGAGGAAAAGACGACGGCAGCACTCACCTCCCTGTCCCTTACTCCTGTCAAGACAGATGGAGACCCGCCTGGCCAGACCTGCGAGGGGAGGAGCAGAAAGGAGGAGGCAGGGAGATGGGGGAGGGAGAGTCAGAAGCACATCAGCCCCAGCACCTCACACTGTTAGCAAGTACCCCCCGCATGCATGGTCACACACACTCACTCACTCACTCTCTGACGCATACATGCAGTCTCGCACACGCACGCTCTCTGTGTATTTGTTTGTGTGAGTCTGACTCCCACACAGACAGACACACAGACAGATAGACACATAAGCGCACACAGCCACACACACAATGAGCAGCGGAAGAACAAGGCTGCAGTTTCCCCAGCATGACATCTTCCAAATGAATACCGCTGATACGCCCCGATCAAAAACTAAGAGAGATATTCCACTAKTCAACTACTGGCTGTGCATTTAAAAACAGGCTCCAGATAGCTACACTCCATCTTAAATCATATATGCACCCTACGGCCTTGGCCAAAAGTAGTGCACTATATAGGGAATAGGGTTCCATTTGGGAGGCAATGCATATCTCATCTAAAAGCCTAGAGGGCAGAGGAGTCTAAATCCCCTGTACCACAGGGAAGACGAGTGTGTGTGTACGTACGCATGTATGTATACCAAGTGTACAAAACATTAGGAACACCTTCCAAATATTGCGTTTCAGTCCCTTTTACCCTCAGAACAGCCTAAATTCGTCGGGGCATGGACTCTACAAGGTGTTGGAAGCGTTCCACATGGATGCTGGCCCATGTTGACTCTAATGCTTCCCACAGTTGTGTCAAGTTGGCTGGATGTCCTTTGGGTGGTGGACCATTCTTGATACACACAGGAAACTGTTGAGTGTGAAAAACCCAGCAGCATTGCAGTTCTTGACACACTCAAACCAGTGCGCTTGGCACCTACAACCATACCCCGTTCAAAGGCACTTATATCATTTGGTTTTGCCCATTCACCCTCCGAATGACACACACACAATCCATGTCTCAATTCTCTCAAGGTTTAAAAATCCTTCTTTAACCTGACTCCTCCCCTTCATCTACACTGATTGAAGTGGATTTAACAAAGTGACATCAATAAGGGATCATAGCTTTCATCTGGATTCACCTGGTCAGTCTATGTCGTGGAAAGAGCATGTTTTGTACACAGTTTATAACTGCATATAGCATAGTGATACAATTAACACCAACTATTACAGTGTAGGGGAGCTGGCAGCCTTGTTCTGCTAGAGGAAGATGAACATAAAACCAACCAAAGTCAACGTAGCAGCAAAGTAGCAAGACAGAGTTGGAGGATCTCAATGAAATGAGACAAAATGAGGAGGAATTGCACCCAACAAGTCGTTACTGGATGGAGGGGAGAGCGCGTGTTATGGAGATAGGGGAGATTTGGAATGTGTGTGTGTGCTTCTGAAGCAGTTACAATCGGTGCCAACAATGATCTCACGATGGCATCTGTTCATTTGAAGTGCGCTAGCTGTATCAACGCAAGCTTGAGCTGTGCAGACCATCTCTAGCCCCCTCTCTACCTCCAAGGTGAAGTGGTGGTTCGTTACCCTGGTAAATCCTGATTGCTGAATACCTTGTTGTTGACTGTGACATCTGCCCTACTCTGAAATCTTCAGGGATGTGTGTGTGTATGACAGCTCTCCCTGTGACGCTAGTTAACTGTGTCACCTCTCAGCAGGCACCCTGAGCAGGGACGCTGCTCATCTTTGTTAAGGTGGGACACACACAGCTGGTGGTCCGCTGTACTGTCAGTCAGAGCACACATACACTCATTAGAATAGAATGAGTGTGTCTCATTCCATGATTCTACACAGAGCTGTCAGAGCTAACATCCTGCTAGCTAGCTCCCTTGCCTGTCCTCCTTCACACCCAGCACAGATAGTAATTGAAAGTGATTCAGCTATGTATTGAATGTCATACAACAGCACATCCTTGACCTGTATGTACTCACACACTTTTCTTCTACTGTACATTTTAGTTACACTGTTTATACTCACCGCATATTTATTTATATACTGGATTCCTGACTCACTCTTAATATATCTAGTGCTGTACATAGCATTCTTCGTATATCTGGTGTAAATCCATCCGGTGTACATACGTATAGATTGCATTTGGATTACTGTTACAGCGCTTTTTGGGTTGTTAATTAGATTCATCCCGACGTGTATTCATTTCTTTCTGTCTTTACCTTTTACTGCATTGTTAGGAGCTAGTAACCATAAGCATTTCACGGCACCCGCTATAACATCTGCTAAACTGTGTATGCGACCAATAAGCGTTGATTTGATACAATCTCAAATGAATGAATGAATTCAGTATGAAGTAGCCAATTTCCTGCACCTGCCATCCATAAGCATAGCCTATAGTTCTCTGAACGGTCACACGTCAGAGAAGTACAGGAGAGGAACATAGACAAGCAATTGGCAGATGTAGAGTGGGAAATATGCGGGGGTTGGAGAGTTGGTGGAAAGGGGACGTGGGGAGATGGTGGTCTGAATTCTGAGCAGGTGGGGAGGAGGGGGGACTTGAATGATTGTGGACACTAGAACTAGGTGGATTGAGGGTTTGGGGTAGAGGGGTGGATGGGAATGGGGTAAAAGTTGTATTGTGTGGTGGTGGTGGGACGGGGGGAGGTAAAACTGAAGCCGACGGGGAGGTACACTGAGGGTCTAGGCTGATAAACGGAGGGGGTCTAGAGGGGGTAAATAGCGTGGTCTTTACTGTGGGCGCTGGAGGAGGGCTGACCTCGGGTGGTGGGGAGCATGTCGGACAGGCCCTGCCACGCCGTCACCATCTCGGGGTTCCGCTGGTCCGCAAAGTTCTTCCAGATACGCAGCGCCCCGTCATCTAGAGGGAGGGAGGGGGAGAGAGGATGGTTGGAGAAAGAAAGGAAGGGGGGTGACAGAGAAGGAAGGAAAAGTAAAGAGAAAAAAACAGATATCATACAAGGTTAGAGGTCACAAACAACTTCCACATTTACACTTGCAGAAACACGTCCCCCCCCTCTGTGCCCATGAGAGACAAAGCGTGTGCACATGGATTAACATTAATCGCTACGGCCTCGAGCGCGTCCGTGACCTAAGAGTGCTGAAAGAACACAACAGGAGCACAGTCTATGGCAGTATCCCAAACGGCACCCTATTCCCTACATAGTGCACTACTTTTGACCAGAGCCCTATGGGTGCACTATACAGGGAATAGGGTGCTATTTGGGAGGTATCCTATCCCATAACATACGTCTCTGAACAAATCTCTGAACAAAAGAGATAACGGACAAGTTCTTACGTCGGGTCGACACAAAGCAACTTTCAAGCAATTTGACCTCGTCTCTACAGCCTCCAGCTTTACAAACTCATATGTACAATACAACGCGCTTGTGCCTCTCCTACAAGCCTGGTACCTTCCCAATGCTTTCAAGCCTACACACACAAATATAATACCATGCTCCCTGCCACTCATTGCACAAAGGCACCGCAAACTAAACTGAAACTAAGTTCAAGGTCGTGTTAACAGGGTCTTGTTTCTCTTGTCCTCCTGAACAGACTGCCAAAGAATCCCAGAACATTCAGTATTGAACCACTTATGTACACTCCTTTCTTCCTAGAAGTAATGACTGATCGTGCTCGATCCTTCACGTCACGGTAGGGAAGAACTTCAAATACGGATGTATTTTGAAAGTATTCAGACAGGGCTGCAAACCAGGGTGAATGAATGACAATGTTTAAAATGACAGACAAAACCACATGACTGTATATGACTTTGGAGCCGCAAAGCATTTTAACACAGCCCTGCGATAATTGGTTTCACACGAGAGAAATAAAGTGAACAGAATGGCGCTCTCCAGCAATTCAACATAATGCTGCCGACTTAATTCCTTTTAGAATTATTTAAGACTGCATTTTTCACCCAGGGAACAATGTGTGCGTGCGCGTTCCTGTCTGAGGATGTGAGTCAGGCGTTTGAGGCTGGCTTATTAAGACTTCAATGTCCAGGAGAGAGAAAACATGCACATTTATTTACTGCAAAATGATGGTGTCCTTGAATTGAGGCAACTAGGGTCTATTTAGTTTCTGCATTTAATTCGATTGGGTGATGCTGAAGTGATTGACTGTTTGGGAGTTTGTTCAATTTTTTTTTTTTACGTGTGTGTGCTTGCATATGTTTGTGCAAGATAATTGAGTCTGGGTGTATGTGCGTATTTTTGAGATGATCGCATGTGTGTGTATTTATATTATACTTTATCCACAGCAACTTAAAGGAGCAATTTGGGTTAAGTGCCTTGCTCAAGGGCACGGCGGCAGATTTTCGGCTCGGTGATTCAAACCGGCAACTTTTTGGTTACTGGCCCAACACTCTTTAACCGCTAGGCTACCTGCCTGTGTGTACAGTGTATAGGTGTGTGTGTGTCTGACCTGTAGCAGTGAGCAGCAGGGAGTAGTCATGTCCGTTGAGGTACTCCATAGCTGTGATGCGGGTGTAGCGAGGGTTCCCGTTGTAGAAATAGTCCAACCTCTCCGCCTTCTCCCAGTCCCAGAAACTACAGAACACACATACACTTCAGTCACTTCCAGCACTTGTCACTTCCAGGCACTTCAGGCACTTCCAGGCACTTCCAGCACTTCCAGCACTTCCAGCACTTCAGCCACTTCAGCCACTTCTGGCACTATATATCAAACCAAGTGTCTGTAGCACTGCCAGCTATGTCTCTATGTGTGTCACTGGACTGTCATGGCCCTGATAGGGGACAGACTTTTCTCAGGGCTGCCACTACAGCATGTGTCTGAATGACCTGGTTCTGAACACAAATAACCCACACCATATGGCTTGTTCCCACATATCCAGTCCTCTCAGATCAGCAAACAAACACAGTCAATGGACACATCTCGAATGGCTTCCTATTTCTCATATACTGCAGTGCTCCTTGTGTGAATAGTTTCTGAAGGCGCTGTTTGTCTCTGGCCAAAGTAAAGCATTATGTACAGGGACAGAATCATATGAGACAGTCAATAATGTGCTACAAATATAGCTGAGGCGTTGCGCATACGTCTCTCACCAGATGCTGTCTTTGTCTGCCACGGCAATGCAGGGGTTGAAGGGGTGGAACTTGACCACGGAGGGAACGCCAGGGTTACGGTTGATGAAGATCTGGTCGTCCAGACGTGTCACGCCTAGAGGGGGAGGAGACACCGAGCACTATCAGTCACCTGACACCAGTCACCTGACACCAGTCACCTGACACCAGTCACCTGACACCAGTCACCTGACACCAGTCACCAGTCACCTGACACCAGTCACCTGACACCAGTCACCTGACACCAGTCCAAAAAACACAATCCATATATATTATTTGGCTTCATCAATTTATGAAAATAAGTCTAAAGGTCTATATTTATATGGGTGTGTGACTGTGGTATCACGATAGTAAAGATATGTTTGGATGAAAACACTCTTGTAACTCCCATAAAGACTGGAAAATTTGATAGTGAGAGCCCTATTCAATAGTCCTTACAGTCGCATTACAATCCTTGTCTAAAGGTCTAGCTCTCGCTACGTAGCCATGACAACCATCACTTGTGTCGTTAAGGTGTCCTTCGGCTATCTGGGATTTCTCTAAGTGGACCACCAGGAATTTCAGAGAAGAAATATTAATTGAAAATGTTTCATAAAGTCGTAACAAAAGAAATATTGGAAGAAAATGTTTTTAATCTAGCCTAGCGAGACCTTGGCAAGACCTTCGCTTCTGTATTTGTTGATCAAAAGCTGAAAAGGTGTTCATTAAAAGCTAGTCTTGTCTGTGTCGTTTTCTCTACCATGCAAAATTCAATACCGCGAATGTAATTTCATCACAAATAATACTGAAAAAAACAGACTTCAATCAGTTTTCCATGTCTCTGTTCCCCGGCTCTCTTCTTTCCTGTCTCTGTTCCCCGGCTCTCTTCTTTCCTGTCTCTGTTCCCCGGCTCTCTTCTTTCCTGTCTCTGTCCCGGCTCTCTTCCCGGCTCTCTTCTTTCCGTTCCCTTCTTCCTGTCTCTGTTCCCCGGCTCTCTTCTTTCCTGTCTCTGTTCCCCGGCTCTCTTCTTTCCTGTCTTTGTTTGTTCCCCCTCTATTTTCTCCCCCACTTTCATCCCTCTATCATTTTTACTCCTGTTTCTTTACTCTCCTTTCTCACTCCCTCAGTCTCACTCTCCACCCTCCTACTCCTCCCTCTATTCTTTGTCACCCTCTAACATGTCGGTCTCTCTCGCACTCTAACGTACCCCTCCCTCCCCCTCTCTTTTCTCGGTCTGTCCATCTCCCCAGAGGCAGGAGAATGAATGAGGCAGCCCTGATCTTTTAGTCTCTCAACTCTAGAGGATGGCAGAAAGGGATGGTTAAAAGGGGAGAGAGAGATGCATGTGTATGTGA